>NW_026067912.1:15584306-15604661 GCF_014885135.2 Alexandromys fortis | reverse complement strand
ATATAATCTTTTTCATTCTGGCTTTACTCTGTTAAGCCATTGGCCAAAAACAACTGCTGTATTCATTAACCAATAAAAGAAACACATAGACAGAAGGATTTCCCACACCATGTTCATATTATATGTAGAGAGTAGAAAGATAGATGATTGATAAATAAGAGATAGATAGATAGATAGATAGATAGATAGATAGATAGATAGATAGATAGATAGATAGACAGGCAGACAGATAGACAGGCAATAAGCATACAGAAAAGATAGATGGAAAGTTAAATTCTTTTCCTCTAGAGAATCATTGTTAGCACATTTGTGTTGCACTGAGAGCGAGCTTGTTTCTAATTTGACTTAGATTTAAATAGTCTCACTCCACATGGTGCATAGCTAATAAGTAAGGTTAGCATTATTCCTTTTTTCATGTTTAAAGATAATAACATTTTATGAAGAAATATTTGAGCTTTTAAAAAATAATATTTTCAATCCTGTACCAACTCTAAAAATCAGAATTGAAATGTTTCCACAGAAAGTGGTACATGTTAAAAAGCACAGAAAACTTGTTGAGGAAGTGAGAAAGTATAAATGCTTCCTAACCTATTCACCTCTTCTTTGGGGCATGCTGCTGCCTATGAGGTAGATCTCTTTTCTTCTTCCTGTGAGTACATAAGTTCTTCCATCATACTAAATTTTTATGATATCACAAATATGCATCTGAATGACTTGTTTCTGTGTCATATGTATACAGTTGCAGAAATCCTAAAATGAAGAAACATGAAAACAATATCAGAAAAATATTTTTAAAATGCCCCCAGTATTGTATAGTACTGTCTTCTGTGTCCTAGTTAACATTGAACATAAAGTAAGTTTTAGTAGACTCACAGACACATTGTCCTAAATTATTTAGCATCAGAACAGAAAAAAATAATTCTAAGCTCCTTCCCTGTCAATCAACACATCCCAACAGAAAAACACCTTAGAGTCAGGATGATCAAACACAATAGAGTGAGAGTTGGAAAACCCCAAGGAAATATATATTAAAGTAACTATCCAAGAATGATCTCATTCTCTACTAAATCTTCGATGCCAAACTATACTTCCATATGCATGCAATTTCATATGTGTTAACGACACACATGCGCTATTGGCACAAACTGGCTATTTGAACAGTAGTGTGAGTGGCAATTCTTTATGTCACCTCTGGGTAGAAAGTACATAATGTGTCATGCCAGCCTCATCGGACTTAGTAAAAGAAATTATGGCATTTGACTTTCTTGGCCAATTACACATTAATGGAAGTAATGTATGTCACCTGCAGGTGGGCCTTTTCAGAGCCTCTATACAAGGCTCCCTTTTATCTGCATTGCTAATTGCAGGAGCATTTGAGGTAATGACTTAACTTGATTGGACTATAATGCACAAAGCTCGTTTTCTGCATTTGGCATGTAGCTTAAATTTTTTTTTTAAAAAATAGATATTTTCTTGTTAAATCATGAAGACCTTTAGGCTATCCGGTAATATAGCATAGCTGACTCAGCTGTTCTGATAGGGCAAGGAATCTCTCCCCATTCAAGCTATCAGTGAACACAGACAAGATATTTCCAGACATGCAAGTACTTAGAACAAATGCTTCTATTTATATTGCCCCACAGTTACTTAAGTAGGTACTGACGTAAAAATTGGGAACGTATGAACAAGAAAGATGTGGACTTCACAAGTGAGTGGGCCAACTGTAAGAGCAATGAAAGGAAACTGGAAACACCAGCGGCTTGCCCAAACTGAAGTGTGAAGAGCACAGTTTGAAAAAAAATGGAGGAAGTGGGCAGGGATACCAAAATACAGTTAGCTGAGAAACAGGAAGGGGCTTCTAATAGGATACATGAGTACTTGAAACATTTGAATTATTAATTAATTAATTAATTAGTTAAACATTTAAATTATACAAGCCACACAATAAAGGAGAAAAATAATTAAAAAAACTCCTGGGAAAATGTCTATCTTTAGTTTCACATTAATAAGGAATCTCAAATGTAAAACAAAACACTGAATGGCTTATAAATTAATGAAGTGTCCAAAAAACAACGCGTTTGCCTTTGACCTAGAATACTCTTTGTATCAGATAAAGAGGAATACAGTACTAGGAAATAATCCTAAACAGCACAAAACAACATATCCTATTACCAGTGCAGTTAAAATGTGACTCATGAAATATATTCAAAAGTGTTTTACTTTCCATGTATTTTCTTAATTAGAGAAAATTAAATTCTTTTTACAACTAGATGAAAACCAGCAATGCCATTACCTGTTCAAATACTCCAAAATCATAAAAGCAACATGATCCATTTTCCCAGGCTAAAAGTATATTGATATAAATATTAGGGTGTGCACTGCCTTAATGTCTAGGTTACTTTTCTATTTCTTGACAATGCATCATGATCAACAACATCTTATAAAAGACAACATCTAATTTGGGGATTCATAGTTTCAGAAGGCTAGGGTCCACAATCATCATGGTGGGAAGTACAGCAGGAAGCAGGGGAGCATGATGCTGGAGTCGCTGTGACCCTACTTCTGATCCAAAAGAATGAGAGAATGTTAGCTAACTGGAAATGACATGGGCTTTTGAAATCTCAAACTCAACCCTTTGTGACATGCTTCTTCCAATGAGGCCATACCTCTGAATCCTTCCTAAACAGTTCCACCAGCTGGAAACCCAGTTCTCAAATATATGAGCCTACAGGGCCCATTCACACTATCCCATTTGCTGTAGTTCATGCTGCTATAACAAACTACTGAAGACTGTGTAGTTTATACGGAACAGAAATCTATTTTGTACAGTTCTAGATGGTGAAAAGTCTAAAACACAAAGGACTAAATTCTGGCTAAGACAGTGAGATGCTTGAAAGCAAGCAGCAGGAAAGAGAGGAGACAGAGAAACCGAAGTTCATCTATTCATTTCAGAACCACTCTGAGTATCCACTTCTGTGGCAACCTTAATTCATTCTTCCAGTCAGGGTCCTTGTGTCTTAATTGCTTCTTACAAGTTTTGTATTTCAACACTATTGTACTGGGGAATTAGAAATTCCAGCACACAGATTCTAGGGCACGAATTAAATCAATTCTCACAGTGTTGCTCATTAGCCTTTTGATTTTCTTTCCAAACTGAGCCATCCTTCTCACAAGTGCCGTTCAAAAGTTCCAGCGTCCTTTCCCTGTGACTTTATATATGCAAAAGATAGGCGGGCGTGATTCCGGTTTTTTTTCTCATTTAACTTAATATCTCCTTCACCTGATTCTAAAACCTTCTGGTTTTGAGCACTGGAAGGTTAGAGGGGGGGGGGGGGAGGTCAAAGAGGAGCCAGAGCATCATTCCTTGGCTGACGTGATTTTTGAGTCATCTTCATGTTCCTTCATGTTCTATATGACGGGTAGACTAATGCATACTTTCCTATGTGTTTACTTCTTTCATCCTTTTTTTCAGAATGTTTTTCTCTGTCTAGATGCCTTACTATGCAGCACAAGCTTCTCTTAATCTCACTCTATATCCCATCCAAGAACGTATTATTTGAGGAATGCCTCAAACTTATGGCAAACTACCTGCCTCAGCTGTAAATGGAGACTGAATATTCATTTCCTGCCCCCCCCCCAGACCCAAATAATGACACAGAAACTATTAACTACAACACTGTCTGGCCTATTAGCTCAGAATTCTCATGAACTAACTCTTACATCTTAAGTTAACCCATTTCTATTATTTTATATTTTACCACAAAGCTCGTGGTTCGTTTCCTCTTGCTTCTTCGGCAGCTACATGGTGTCTTCCCAACTCCACTTTCTTTCTCCTTGTAGTCAATTTAGTTTTTCTGCCCTGACATAGGCTAAAGCAGCTTCTTTATTCACCAATGGCAATAAAACATATTCACAGCATACAGAAGTGAATCCCACATCAATCCTGTAATTCCACACAATTGGTGGTGGTTACAGGAACATATCACCATTTCTGATGCATCAAACATACTTTTCTTCTTGTATGTGAATCTTTGGGAAATTCGTCATTGTTAATACCTCCAAACATATTTTTTCATACTTAAGTAACACTGGTAACTAATGTTACAAAAGTCTAAGTCTACAGAGAATTCTATGCTCAAAGACATATTCTTGAGCAAAAGAAAAAAAAACCTTTAAGGTTATAGTCATTTGAATGAGAATGGCCTTCATAGCCTTACATGTTTAAAAACTTGGTCTCTAGTTGATGTAACTGCTTGCAAAGATTTAGGAAGTTTGGCCTTGTTGAATGATGTGGGTCATGCGGGCCAGACGTTCAGGCTGTAAAAGACTTGTGCCTTTCCCAGTAGCACTTTCTTCCTCCAAATTGTAAATCAAGAAGTGACTTTTTGCTTTTGCTTTTCTTTTAAGAGAAATAAAGTACATGAAGTTGAGAGAGAACATGTGGGTAGGGAAAAAATTTAGAAGTTGGGGGAAGAAAAATAATATGATAAAAATATACTGTATAGACTTCTCAAACTTAAAAACAAGGAAAGAAAGCTATTAGTAAAATCTTTTATGCCAACTTTTGTGTTCTTAGATCCATATGTAGTAAAAGTAATTATTTGGAAATTCCTTCATGAAAATTATGGTGAGTAACCATGCAGTAAGTCAATAGACTAGTCAATCCTATATAATATGTTGGCTTGGAACATTTTAGATCAGTACTTCTCAACCTTTCTAATGCTGTGACCCTTTAATACAGTTTCTTATGCTATGGTGACCTCCAATAATAAAATTACTTTTGTTGCTACTTTGCAAGTGCAATTTTGCTACTGCTGTGAACTGTAATATAAATATATGTGTTTTCCAATTGCCTTAGGTGACCCCTGTGAAAGGGTTATTTGACCCAAAGGGGTTGCAACCCACAGGTTGAGAACCACTCTTCCAAATGGATCAAGAATTAAGGTACCCTTTTGTATTCAGTAATGCCAACAAGAGAGCTAAACAGATAAAATTGTTTTAAAAAAATAGATCATTAAGTGATATATAAATATAATCGTGTGATTAATATAACTATGTGACTGCTGCTATAATGACTAATATTAAGCTTGTATCTTATGAATACAATTATACTGTTGATAAACTATATTATTTGTGGGGATGATTACATGTATTTTCCTGACACCTAGAATCCACTGATCTGTGCTTTTCCTTTGTACAGACTAAGGCTTTACGTGGAACAAACTGTTTTCCTGACTATTTTGGAGACTGGGATTAAGTAGTACTTGGACCCAGAACTTTGGCACCTGCTTGAGCAACATAGAGAAATCCAGATTAATGGAGAAGGTGATGCTTTAAACAGTATAAATTCTTTCCTAAAATACAAACCAATGATTTCACTCATTAATTAACTAATAACTGTCCTCCATGTTACTTCTAAACAGATGTGCTCTTGCTGAAGTTTCTTCCTAGCGTGGCATGAATGTAAGAAATTGGGGGGTGGGGGTATAGCTGAGAGAAGTAGGCAAAGGTCTATTTATGTGGTTTTACCTGAAGAGCAGGCTTCCATTAGCCTCCTGACAGTTTTAGACGAAGGCTCTAGCATCACTGTGTTTCTTTCTTCCCAGCATAAATCAAAACTGACTAAGCATTGTGTTATGATTCTCCCCAAACCAAGTTTATCTTGGAGTTGAGACAAAACAGGAACGAATTACAACTAAAAAATATTTTCCAATATTTTCTAAACATATGTAAACAAAAAAGTCATGCTGAAAATCTATATGACCTCTTTTTCAACTTTAGGGAGCTACCTCATTGAAACTGTTAGCTACTACATGGAAAAATAACCAAAATGGATTGGCCTCGTGGAACAAAAGGAATGACATTAAAAAGTCAAGTCACAAGCAACAAGATCCCATAGGAAGCAAATTCCGTAAGCGGAACTTTCAAAATCCCTTTGTTCCAGGTTTATCACCATGAGGAGCTTAAGTTCGTGAAGCTTTGCAAAGAGAGAAAGCTGTGGCACACACTCCGCTAAGTTCAGATCCCTTAATCCTTCGAAATTGCTCCTTCTTCTTTACAAAGCTCTGCTTACAGCCATCACCTGGCAAGTGTAAACACCAATGCTCTCAGAGGGTCCTTTGTGCTTCAGATCTGCCAGACATCTCATGTCTCATTTTACAGGCTGGCCCTCAGCACCACCATAAGCTTCTTTTAAAAACCAAACCATAATGTGTGGCGTATGCACAAACCATTGCAAGTCTGGCTTCCCTATAAGGGCATTGCGTTTTCTTCCCATCACAATTCTTGTTTATAAATCCCTGGATTTATAGCCCCCTTCTAACCATCTGCAGTCATCACACTTTTTTTCTTTTCTGAGGAAAAATACAGATCTCTCTATAGTATATAAAGCAGATATTTTTTTTCCCATTAAACTGTAGGTGGAATTTTGTTCTGTGTTCTTCTTACTACTGAAGCAGCTCACATATAAGACTAAACTATGCCAAGGGAATTGGGATGGCTGACTTTGACACTAAAACCTTAATGTTTCTAGAGAATTCCATTAGTTACAAGTCAGGAAAACAAAATTCAAAGTCAATAGATTTAATAATTTAGTGTTGACTGGCTATCTCTCCACTTTGTTTTGCTCTCATAGAAAAACAGACTCCTACAGCTAGGAGAAACCCTGAGATTTTATCAAACACAACACTCTGATTTTAAAGAGAGGGTACTGTATCTCAAACCTCTAATTGATCCTCCCTGAGACTAGACTTGGAATGTCTCGTCTTCAAATTGTACAGCCCACTGCCTGCTCTACCATGCTGACTCATTTTCCTCAGCCAAGGTCTAATGACAGGTTTCATGTCACAGGCACATTGCAGGGATCACACAAAGTATATGACCTGGAAGTACACTGGAACATTAGTAAGTGTAACCCAAGTGCAAGAAGCTGTGTCTCTTAAATTTAACATGGGCTGTAAAATGCAAGTATGAAAGCTCCTTTTAATTTTTTTATTGATTTTATTGAGCTATACATTTTTCTCTGTTCCTCTTTCCTCCCTTTAAACCCTCCCTCAAGGTCCCCATGCTCCCAATTTACTCAGGAGATCTTCTCTTTTTGTATTTTCCATGTATGCCTCTTTTATGGTCCTCACTGTTGTCTAGGTTCTCTGGGATTGTGATTTGTGGACTGGTTTTCTTTGATTTATGTTTAAAAACCACTTATGAGTGAGTACATATGATAATTGTCTTTCTGGGTCTGGGTTACCTCACTCAACATGATGTTTTCAGATCCATCCACCATTTGCCTGCAAATTTAAAGATGTCATTTTTTTTTCTGTTGTGTAGTACTTCACTGTGTAAATTGTCACATTTTCCTTATCCCTTCTTCCTTCGAGGGGCATTTAGGTTGTTTCCAAGTTTTGGGCATGGCAAACAATACTGCTATGAACATAGTTGAACACATGTCCTTGTGGTACGATTGAGCATCCTTTGGGTATATAATAGCACAATATCAAGAAAGGAATTACAGGCTGGTGACATGGCTTACTTGGTAAAAGCACATGCGGGCAAGCATCAAATCCCGAGTTCAATCCCAGAAACTTGATAGAAAGAGACACTCAGTCAACTTCTGCAGGTTGTTCCCTCATCTGCACATCCCATACTTTGGCGCATGAATGCCTACTTGCATTCACACATAGAATAAATAAAATAACAATATTTTAAGTGAGATTATATTTTTCATCTATCATAATTAAGAATATCTTCAATTCAATATGAGATCTTAAAGCCCTAGTTTTATAACTGATTCTAATAAAAATTTAATAAAGATTAAATAATTTCATAAGCATAAGTTTGATTTGGATGGTAGCCTTACTAAAAGTGAAAAAGAGAAAAGGAGAGATTAGTTCGCAGGCACACATACACAAAGGTTATATGAACTTACAACACAGGGACAGACATTTGTAGACTAGGAAGAGACACATTGCCAGAAACACAAATGATAGAATCTTGACCATGGAGTTCCAGTCTGTAGAACTCTAGAAGATTCTCCTGTTGATAGATCCCAATTGGACTACTAGACCTCTTCAGAGTGAAGTCTACAAAAAGCTATTAATTTGAGCAATGTGAATAAATATGAAGTTTCTATTAATAGAATTCAGGATACATTCTAAAAGTCAGTCATGCGTGTTTGGGTAGCTACTTTCCAGTTTGCTCCCTAACACATCTGGCTTTTAAATAACGCAAACATGGCATGCAGCGAAAAACACAAAAAACAACAGTCCAATCAGGTCTTTAACCTTCAGATTACATCCAACAAAAACATGTGACATGCCCTATTCCAGAGGAATAAAAAGTGTTGTGTTGTTGTTTTCATTTCTAAATATATAACAGGTCTAGAAAACACGATCCCATTCTTTCATCAGGAAAAACAAAAACATATAGAAAGAGAAGAATCTTTGCAACTTGCTTCCACCCCTTGTTGAACTCTGGGCCGCTCAGTGTTTGGGGCTGGTGACAGGATGCCACCACACTCAAGTTCTTTTTAGCTAGTAGAGCATTGTTCCAGCTGATGCTGCTGGAGTAGTAATTATTTCAAGTTCTTTCCCCTTCCTCTCCAGCTTTTAGTTGCAAGTATTTTCCCCCAAACTGTTTCTCTTTTGTGTTGCCAGAAAAATACAGGCTCTTTTTCAATGATTAGATTACCAGCCAGTGACTTTCCTTTGTTGAAAGGACAAGCTTTCTAACAAAGGAGGTGCCTTTCAGGGTAAAATGAGAAGCATTCAGGCACAGCACAGCCTACATGGCTGCAGTGTTCAGACAGCTAAGCACCCCTGTAAGATACCTGGACTGGACCATAGTGTGAGTTTTTCTCTTCCTCTTTCTTTGTCCTTTTTCTGTCTCTCTGCCTTTTGTAAAGCAGAAAGTTGTAACTAGGGGCCTCCTTGGACAAGCAGTCTCTGTAGTGGGGCATCCATCAGGGAAGACTGCTCAGACACAATTTTAAGCCAATAGAAGGTCTTTTTATTAGGCAGCTGATGACTACACTGGGTGTTCAAGATCCCAGTGTAACCTGAGCCTTTCTCAGGGTGAGCTTTTAAGCATAAGAATTGTATCTTGGGTTAACATACTTCAGCTAACAAGGAGAGTTAGCCAGAAGCAGAACCACAGAAGTCCAAAAACAAGATTAGTACATTTAGAAACTCTCTTGTAGTTGATGGATTCAGTCTTTGTTTTCATTTCGACAGGTACTGCTGTCTTTAAACTGAGTTTTAAGGTCTGAATGGTACTTCCTTCATGGAATCAATTGTGCTAAGGTCTAGGGACCTATGGCCTGGGAGTCTGTTACACTACCACTGAGCCATATCCCTAACCCTCATTTTCTCTATGAAAATAAAAACACAGAAAAGACCCTCTAGTCATTATCCCAAATAATATTCAATACTACTAATATCAAAGTTTATAGTTTAAAAGTGAGTGAAGTGGTTGAAGAGATAGCTAAGTGCTCTTCCAGGGGACTTGGGTTCGATTCCCAGATCTGACATGGGAGCTTGCAACCATCTCAAACTCCAGTTCCAGTGTATCAAACACTTCTTCTGGTCTCCACAGAAACCAGATACACATTCAGGCTATGTAGACACATATGTGTTGATGGAGGAGCAGCAGCAGGCTGCGTCCTGCCACCCAGCTAGCTTTACCAGAAATAATTACATGGAAACTGTATTCTTTTAAACACTGCCTGGCCCATTAGTTCCAGCCTCTTATTGGCTAGCTCTTACACATTGATCTAACCCATTTCTAATAATCTGTGTAACACCACAAGGTGGCTTACCGGGAAAGATTTTAACCTGCATCTGTCTTGAGTGGGAGAATCATGGCGACTGACTGACTCAGCTTCTTTCTCCCAGCATTCTGTCTGTCTACTCCACCTACCTAGTTTTCTGTCCTATCAGGGCCAAGGCAGTCTCTTTATTTAACCAATGAAATTAACACAAAACAGAAGACTCTCCCCATCACATATGCAAACAAAACATAAAATTAAATAAAAATAAAATGGAAAAAGTAAAAAGAGATCACTTGTTTTGAATAAAAGCTCTTGAATAAATTCTACTGTGAAGGAATAATGATAACCGTCATGTTTGTATATCACTCTTTAAACAGCTTCTTCTTTTGTCACTGTAAATTATGTCTTAAGTTTAAAAAGTTTTGAATTTCTTCCATGCTCTTTCTCATAAAAATATTACAGGAAATCTCTTTTAGCATCAAGGGGTACAAGTTATTTGTAAAAGACTTAATAGAGTGCTAAAGAAAATAAAAGAGGAAATGTGATATCCTTGTCAATTCACTTCACTACCATTCTAAGAAAAAAAAATGTTCATTCAAGGGCTTGTTTCAAGTGAGTGACCTGTTTTCAAAGATACATCTTGTCTGTCCTAACTTCCGCAGTCTGATCTTGCAATTCATCCCATAGCCATTATGTTTTAGCTTTCCCCTATAAATTATCTCAGATCTGGAGGAATTTTTCTTTTAAGATAGAGACCAGGCGCTATATTGAAAAGAGGATTCTGGGGAATGATATCCAAGGGAAGGAAGTGGAGGCAGTGGAGTCTGGTCCATGAGCAGTACAGTACAGCTGAGAAAGTTGAGTAAGGTGCCACATAGCCACTGAAGTATAGCCTCTGATTACAAGATCGACATTATTTTTATCATGTCAGTACCGTATTTCAGACTTTATGTAAGTCTGTCTTATACTCTATCTTTATCTCTTATTTGTTGTATCTTTGTTTCAATGATATATGGGTTTGCTTATCACTATTCTTCCCCCTCTCCCAGGCCCATAACCATGTCTCAACCTCAGTTCTAAATCCATTTCCATTCTCTTCCCCATAGGATTTTTCCCTCAATAATTGACGGTCACTCCTTTCTTACAGAATGGTGGAAATATGCATTTATTTTTTTTTATTTACTTGCTGTAGGATGGCATTTTTCTTACTTCCTTGGGATCAAAATCATGTCTTTCTGTTATTATCCACTGTACATAGATTCTACTCTTTAAATCTATCATCTTTCTTCAATTTGTACTGACTTATCATTTTATCATTAATTTTCTTTTAAAATCAATTCATGGAAGCACTAAGTCATGTCATATAAAGGAAAACATAAAGAACAACTCAATAATTGTAGAATACAAATTAAATTTCATAAAGTCTGATACACACTGGAATGATATAAGCAATATCAAACTTGTTATCACAAGACATTGGTCCCTTAAGGAATACTGGCTTGTATTGTTGGTGTTTGAATTTAGAACCTTCCATTTAACTCTCCTGATCATGTTTCATTTTCTGTAGACTTCTCATTGCCTCCACTTGGTCTGTGTCCTCTGTAAATGCCCCAGAAAAAAAGCCTAAATAGTATATTCCAGGATTCCCTTTTCAAGGTCGTTTATGTTTTCTATCTACAAACATGTATTCATGATACAGCGTGTGAGTGTTAGACCGAATGAAACAGAAGTGGTGACAGAAAGAACTCAGGGGGAAACTTCAGTTTCATTTCAGCTCTATGTCAGTATGATCTCATAAGCCTGATCACAAGATCAGGTTATTGACTGATCAGGTCTGAAGCACAGGTTATGGGCAATCCTGACTCAAGTTCATTGACGCCATTCACTGATGCGGAGGTCATATACCAGTCAAATAGAAGAAGAATGGATGATGCAACTAAATGATGCATAGATTCTTTTTTTAATTGATTTTTATTGAACTCTACATTTTTCTCTGCTCCCCTCCCTGCCTCTCCCATCCCCTTTTAAAGATGACCTGAAAACCTATAGGATAGCCTTCTTTCTCAGAAGGTTCATTGGTATATTATTTTAATAAACTTTATATTATTGTAGCAAACATTTCTTGCTGAAGCCTTTTGTATCTTGTTGAAATATTCTTAGCAAGAACATTAAAAAACATGAAACTCTGTAATATGGAGACAATGGTTGGTTAATACTAAATGGCCAGTAAGTCTAAAGCCAATATACAAAGGGGGTATCAATTTAATGTATGACTGTCTGATGTAGCTCTAGTGAGTAGTCCTTACCAGATGTACAAAGAACAAAAATAGCTGGTACTGTATGATTTTCACTCACTACTATTTAGCAAGAAAGTAGTCATTTATCTACCTCTTGAAGGTAGGATGGATTGTATGAGAAATACATCATAGGAATATAATATTCCTATAATATAATACAGTAAGTGCTTCCTTATTTTCTACACAATCAATACCTTTCTAGGCAGTCAGCTCAGATTCCTTGTAAAGGGCTCAGAATGGCCAAAAATGTGTCTACTAGTAAGATCTGGAAAGAGACAGGAAAAGAAAGAGAATAGTTAGGACTTGCTGGCCACCGGGCTAGTCCTGCATTCAGTGAGAGACATTGTTTCAGGAGAATAAGATGGAGAGTGACAAAGCAGGATGTTTAAGTCCTCCTTTGGCCTCCATAGTGCAAGTACCTGTACATACACACGTACATTCATATACATACGCATGCCCATACACATATACAGCAGAGGGTGGAGGGCGGTGTGGGAAGAGACAGAGAGAAGGAACGAGAAAAGATGAGAGAAGAGAAGAGAGAGAAGAGAAGAGAAGAGAAGAGAAGAGAAGAGAAGAGAAGAGAAGAGAAGAGAAGAGAAGAGAGAAAAGAGCTAAAAAAAAGAGTTCATTATTGAGATTGGCAGCCCAACAGTAGCTGGGCAATATCCTGATATCTGGAATGTGGTTTATATCCATAAAACCATTTACAGTAAAACCAAAACACCATATGCCTGTGAATAAGTCCAATGACAGGTGGACAAAATTTTTTCATATAATTATGGCCTAAAAAAACTATTGAGTAAAATGAAAACTGGCAAAACAGTATGCGATCTTCATCAGCTGGAAATACTATTTTTACAAAATTTACATCATCTAAATCATGACTGGAAAGCAACACAGTGGAGAGACATCTCACTGTGGGGTTTATATTTGCCACAGTAGAATAGAAATCACATATAAAATATAAATTGAATGGTAATAACTTCCAAAAAAAGAAATACATTGTGGCAGCATATGCCTGTTTCAAATTTTAGATGAGGATGTATGACTATCTAGCAGTGGTGCTAATACATTCCATTGCTCATGTCAAACTTCTCACCTTCTCAAATTGCATGAGCACAGACATTCTGGACCTTTACACCCATGTCATTCTGGGAAACAGTCTTACCACTCATCAGTAATATTTTACTAGTGAACTTGGTGCAGAAAGGATCACTGGCCCAGGATGGATTTTTTTTTTTGGTAGATGAACTGTTAGCAGTCTTCCTAATGCCTGTAAGTCCTCTTTGCAACCTTTGTCCCTGTGTGAGGCATGGCATAAAACAGCCACAAAATAACAGAGTGAAAGTCCTCTGCTATTCGATCATCTCATTTTCAACTAAAGTCTTTGAGTAAGCAAAGCATCTGGTAAGTCCAAATGTAAATAATTTATTGATGCCCCAATTAAATAATAACATTTTGTTATAATTCTGCCATGTTCTGCAGATCTAGTGAACAGAAAATCTGTGAATAGAAATAAATCAATCTGCTCTCTTTTCACTCAAAATTCCCATAACTTTTAATTTCTTAAATCCCTGTTTGAACACCTCTTGAATTTTAAATCTTACTTTTTGATGGAAAAAAAACAGTAAAATTTATATCTGTGTATTAAATTATTATAAAATGCTAGGATTCGTATCCTAGTCTGGAATATATTGTAATGGTATATAGACATGAATATAGCTATTCTTCCTTATGTGTACTTGTAAACATTTAATTTTAGGAGAAATCACATGAATTTTTAGATTCCTTATAAATTCAGGTCCTTTAATAAAAATCATATTGGAAAAGAAAATATGCATTATATAGCATGTTGTTTTAATGAACATCTTTCACATTGCATGAATAAACATTTGTGTCTTCCTAGACTTGTTTTATCCTTGTTTATTTTATCTACTGTAAACATAACCACCAACTCAGTTACTAAAGGCAGACTTTTTGGCATCCTTTCTATCTCGTCACCAGATCAAATGTCTCCACTTCATATCTTTATGTACCATTCATACTAGTAATCTTTTTAAGTGACCAACTCATGATGCTTTCTAGGAAACATCCCACGAAATCCCAGCAGTCTCCATCTGCTGACAGTCAAAGCATTGTGTAGTTCTTCTCCCCTGAGAGAAGACTGGATATATTGATTTCTCATAAGCAGAACAGGACACAAGTAGCAGTCTGTCACTTCTAAGCTTACAATGACAAAATCTTAATCTCTTCTGGCGGTCCTTCATTATGGTCTATGATAAGCAAGTTACCCCCATGAGAGGTCAATGTGGCAAGAAACTGAAGATGCCCTTGAGTCAAAACCCAATGAGGCACTGAAGCTTTCCCTTCAATAGTCCTCAAGACATTTAATCCTGCCAACAACTACAAAGTCAGCTTGAAAATGGATGTCAGGTCTACCCAGGAGCCTGTGTCCTAAGCTCTTAACTCCATAACTGTGACAGGAAATCTGTATTTTGGGGAAAGTATAGCTAGATTTTTACTACAGAATTTCTGAAATGATAAATATAATTCAGATTATACTCTAAATTTGGAGTCACTTGTTACAAAGTAGAAAAATTAATGTACTTTCCTTTGCTTCAAGCCCTTCATTTGCTTCCCATATAAAAATCTCTCTGGCTAACCATGCAGACAATTCCTACTCATAAGTTTTTCTTTATGTCTTTTGTGCACACTACTCTGGCCAGACTAAGTTTCTTCCCTTAGGTTTTGAAATAAGTGAACCTTTTGTACAAAGGAGAATTTTTCTCACTGATATCTCTACTAGTGGATTCCTATCTCCTGTGTTTACATTGCTGAACTTTTTGCCATATATAGTCTTCCTGAATCCTCTATGTAATGAAAGCTCTGCCTCTCCCAGTACCTGTCAGATGCTTTCAACCATTTGTTACATACACAGAACTTTCTCAACTTGACATAAACTTAATTGCTTGATATTTTCTTTTTTATTTTTTAATCTGCATCTCTTACTAAGGCCGGACTAAGACAAAATCACCTGATACCTAGAATTCCCAGAGCATTCATCCCCCTGTGCTATGTTGCCCACACCATTGGGTTGTACTAGCATGCAACATGTTGTAAGTGAACGTGTTTGTTATATAACTATTGTTGTACCTGTATATGATGCAATGTAATTATATTAAAGTTTAGATGATATTTACAAAATTAACAATTAAAGCTACAACAAAAAATGAACTCAAAAATGATGCCCTGTAATTCTCATGAGCAGAAATGTAGATCCATTCATATATACTTTGCCTTTAGAATGACTCCCACCCTCCCACTCCCACCTGTGAGATTGCATTATAAAGAAACAGTGTAGGTACTTGAATTGTTTTGTGAAGGAAATATACATTGCAATCAAATTTTAAGATGCACTCAAATATTGCATTTAATTGTTGCCTAATACTAGAGTTATATACATCTTAAAGAATACTTGAAGTTATTTGAAGCATATTATTATGAGCTTCTCAAAGGTATCCATACTCATATACTAAGGAGAAAATCATGTGGGATGAATGAACACTGATACAGTAGATTTTTAAGAGTATTGAAAAGCCTTCAGAAAATAGATGTCATACCAGCCATTAAAGCCTAAAGGCTTGCCTGTTGTGTTTCACAATTTGCAAGGCTTCTTAAAAACAAAACAGTGCTCCCTACTCCATTTTAATGTAGCTGAGTAGTAGATAAGACAAAATTCTGCCACTTTCTGTTTTTAGCCCAAAAAGTAACCTGGAGCCCAGTGGCACTTTCAATGTGACTTATTAACATGATTCAAATTGAAAAATTTAACAAATTCTCATTGGGTCAACTTTATTTGCCCAATTACAGGCATGTTAGACTGTACAAAAAAAGACAGTAAACCTTTTCGATGATTTGAAAATGTACAAGCTTTCCTTTCTCCTTTTCCTGATGCTTGCCCCAGGGGCATTTCATGAATTGATTTCTGTGCCCATTGGTGCTTCCATTTGCCATCTGTTGTTTGAAGTATTTATATCTTTAGAAACATGGGAAGATGAGAACCTTTGAATGGATAGGATACAGAGACTAAAATATTCATTATATGAACCGTCGATTCACAATATTTGGAAAGCTAGATTAAAATGTGAGCTTTAGGGCCACTGGATAAAAGAAAGAATAATGAAACAAGGGAAAGAAGCAAGATTGTAAGAATCTATTAAGGACATTAGCATATGCCAGAGTCTTTGAAAGTGGAAAATTAGAAAAGACAACTTTGCTTAATGATCTTCAACAACTGTTAGCTTATAAGAGAGTTTGTTACTAGCGAATATAATATATTGAACAAGTTTGTTTTGTGATCCTGTTTAGCCTTCTAACCCATTTATTACTATTTTGAGAGAAAGAGGATGTCTTTAATGGGATAACATACTCATATATATGAAGGGAAGGCAATGAGGTTACTGTGATAAAATTTGACAAAGTTGTGAGTATAAATTATGTAAATTATAAAGAAAAGGTTAAATAAACATTTCTGAATGGTATGTAATTATGTTTCTAGGGTCATAAAACTGCCAAGAGTTCAAACACACACACACACACACACACACATACACAAACACACACACAAAACTCAAGAGGGAGAGAGAGGCCAATAAAAATATTATTTATGTATTTATGTGCCTGGATCTTTTGGCATTCATTTTCCTCTTTATTTCTCTTACTGCTTCATATGTGTCCCTTATTTTTCTGCACTTCTTCTGGTTGCCCGTGATTATGTGTACCTCCTATGGTGGAGCTTTGCCAATATCAAACAGTGTTCCCATGATATTTACTACATCAATGAAATCATGCTACAATCAGGCTGTTCTTCCAAGATTTTTCTTCCCACAGTGTGAAGACTTCCCACAAAGAATTCATTTGCCTAACATGTCAACTTCTGGAAACTGTGGAAGTCATAGCTTATGATTCACAGTTACAGCCCCAATATCAGCGAGTGGATGAGGGAACGAAGGGGGGAAGCTCAGGGTAGAGAAAGCATTGCCCAGAAGGAGGATGTATCCAGTCCATCCTGCACTTTCTAAAAAAATTAAATGCATGATTTGTAGCTTTGTAAGGCGAGCTCTTCAGAAGAGTTAAGTGACAAATTAGTTATGAGAATCTATAGCCAATGACGACCTGGGAGAACATAAAGTTGATGTGGCTGTTTCTCTGTATTCAAATAAAGATGCCAGGGACTAAAGAAAAAAAAAACACTGCTGACTTCTGACAGCCTGAGGCTTTAATACTTACAATACAGAGCTTGAATTATATAGATATATAAAACAGCATATAAGTTGTAGTGTGCCTGGTAGTTGACACAAATTTATGTTAGCTGGGTATTTAGATATCTATTTAGGAAGTTAGAATATATATTCTATGTATTATATATATATATATATATATATATAACATATATAGTAATTATTCACTAATAATAGAAACTGACTCCAGGATGCAATATGAATACCAGTGTGGGAAGATACTCAAATTAGTATATGAAGCAATAGATTCTCAAATAGATTCATGGCTAGACAGTTAAGAGCATTGTCTGCTCCTCCAGAGAACACAGATTTGGTTCACAACACCCACATGGCAGCTCATAACTGTTTGTAACTCCAGATTCAGGGATCTGATGTTGTCTTCTGACCTCTGCAGACACTGTATACACTTGGTTCCTGAACATATATGTAAGCAAAACATTTATGCGCATAAAAGATGGAAGCTAGAAAATCTTAAAAAGTAGAAGAACATAGACTAGATTTGGGTGCTGAAAGGATGGCTCAGCAGTGAAGAACGCTTCTTGTTTTTCAGGGGACGTAGGTTCAGTTCTCAGGACACACAAGATGGCTCATCGTGGTCCGTAATTCTTGTTCCAGAAGAATTAACCTTTATGAGCACCAGACATGTGTGTGATTCACATACATGAGGACAAAATACGCAGGTAAAATAAAAATTCTAAAGAAGAATGTTGATTTGCATATAACATAATAATCCCATGGTCTACTCTAAATTATCACTCTTTACACATACTAACAGTATACAATGCCAACTTAGTTATGACATCTTCATACATGTACATACTGTATTTCAATAACCAAGATGAACAAGCAGCTCACCCGCTCCAACATTCTTTAAAGTACTGTTACCACCCCCCCCCCCGCCCACACACATACAGTTTGCATCTCAGCTCTCACCAGGCATTCTTCTGACTGTATCTACAATGGGTTTTGGGGGCTACCAACACTTTATGCTTCACCCCACTTCATAGTCCCTTCACACTACCCACTTTTCATCTACTTCAGGATGTACATATCAGCAAAGTCAAATTGTCTAATATTTATAATAAAGATGTTTCAAAATTCATTAAAAATTATTTGAAACACAGCTGGCACTCCAAATGTTTTACATTTATGTCTAAATATCTATTCTGTTACTTTACAATGCCTTCATTTATGCTGCCATTCCCTGGCTTTCCACTCAAATCACACTATTTACTCCTAATACAGAAAGTAAAATTCTCAAAAATATCAATGTGTCTCCAACACAACCACATATCCTTCCTCTTTGAATGATCTTCTCAGGTTAGGTTTAGCTTCACTTTCTAGTTTATCTCATAGGAATGTAGTTTGTTAAAGTTTCAAACTTCCTTCTCAATTTAATTTAACCAATTTTATTCAATGCATAATGCAAAATTTTAAAACACTTAAGATTTATTTTTAATGTGTGTGTGCACGCATGTATGTGTGTGGTTGTATGCTTCATATGTGTGGTGCCAACAGAGACCCGAAGTGAGCATTGCATCTGGAGCTGATGTTAAAAGTGATTGGGGGGGGCTGCTGAGTGTGGGTACTGGGAATGAAAATCATCCAGAATGATCAGTCTTCTTAACCACTGAGGCACCTCTACACCCCTTCAAAAGATTTTTTATATGGTAATGTGTTATCAACATATTTCACTCAAAATGTTTTTAATTTCCAAGTGATTTCTCTTTTTGAATCCTGGCTGTTTGAAATGCTTATTTTGAAGAGTTTCCCCTTCCTCTTGAAAGTGCAAGGACTTTGTGAGTTTTCCGTTTTGCTGTTGTTTCTATTTTCAATTTAATTTCAGTTTTGTCAGAATATATTTTTATTATTATTCAATTTTCAAGTGCATTTTTGCAGTACTAGAAACTAAATTAGATCTCTAGCCTCCAGCCTATATTTTTTTGGACGTGTATTTTTATTTTTCCATTTCTCTTCTGTAAACCTGCTGGTAATACATTCCATTATTATTTTTGCTTTGGTTTTTAAAGGTCTTTTTAAAAATAGCAATAAACTTTTAATCTCAGATCTTGAGAGGCAGAGGTGGATGGATGTCTATGAGTTTGAGCACAATCTGGTCTACACAGTGAGTGCCAGGCTATCTAGGGCTACAAAGTGAATATCTGTCTCAAAATAAATAATAATAATAATATTGCATGAAAACTGTTAATCATCTTTAATATATAGTTCAATTATATTAATATTTTCACATTATCTATATATGCAAAAAATTAAACATTTGCAAACATTGATGGTATTTTTATTGTAGATATATGTTAAAACATACAGGGATTATAATTACTAATTTTGCATCACTTAAGCAATCAAATTTCACTTAGATTTGATACTCATTTACATTTCACCTATTTTTTTGTTGCCATTCTGTTCTTTTTTATTTTTTCCATTTACTGAAAATAGATTCTTTTTCAATTGAACATATCATAATTATAGATTTTTCTCCCTCTGCTTTTCTGAGTTTCTTACCATATCCCCTCCCATCTTGGTCCACCCCCTTTCTGTCTATCATTAGAAAAGGACAGGCTTCTAAGAGATAACAACCAAGCATGACAAAATAAAATATGAATAATAAGATGAAGCAAAATGATCATTTCAAAGTTGGGTACAGCAACCCAACAGGAGAAAATACTAGTCACAAGAAGCAGAGACTCGTTCTCAGAGTCAAGAGTCTCATAAAAATCATTAAGCTAATAGCTGTAATAAATATGCAGTAGATCTGGCACTGCCCAGCAAAGACCCTGTGCTTGCTGCATCATTCCCTATGATCTCATAGACACCTTGCTTGTTGATGTAGAACACTTTTCCTGGTGTCCTCCATCCTATCTGGCTCTTACATTTTTTTCTCCTCCACAGAATCCCCTGAGCTTTTAGGTGAGGGATTTGATGGTGACTTCACTTTCAGGCGCTCTCTCTCTCTCTCTCTCTCTCCATATAT
>NW_026067912.1:15540121-15584266 GCF_014885135.2 Alexandromys fortis | reverse complement strand
AGTCCAGTTGTAGCTCTTTTCATCTGTTGCTGGAGAAAGACTCTCTGATGGCTACTGGATAAGGGATCTATGTGTATGGGAGAATATCATTAGGAGTCTTTTTGTTGGTACAGTTTTTAGACTAGTAATGTTTGGTACCCAGACCTTTGGGCTATCTAGTCTCTGATTCTTGGTTACCCAAGTAGTATCAAGTGTGGGTTCCTTCTCATGGAATGATAGTTAAACCAAATCATACATTGGGTGACTACCACCAACGTTCTGGATACTCAGACTGAATTCTTATTTACCATTCCATGTACTCTTCATTTATTCTTTATGTACTCTTCTTTTATGAGGAATGATATTAATTATATGTTGCAGGGGGAGGGCCTACTTGTTCAACCTGGCTGCCTGGCTAGCTTAGCCTCAAAATAATCACACAGAAACCATATTCATTAAAACACTGCTTGGCCTGTTAGCCCTAGCTTCTTATTGGCTACCTCTTATATTAATTTAATCCATTTCTAGTAATCTATGTATCGCCATGTGGCAGTGGCTTACTGGGTAAAATTCTAACTGGCATCACTCTCAGGCATAGGGTCCAAGGCTTCTTCTTAACTCTGCCTCCTTTCTCCCAACATGCAATTTAGTTTTGCCTGCCTACCTAAGTTCTGCCCTATCAACAGGCCAAGGCAGTTTCTTTATTCGTTAACCAATGAAAGAAACACACAGACAGAAGGACCTCCCACACTAATTACACTTTAAATTTTTATTTAGTATTTCTTCAGTCTATATACAGAGCCAAAGATGTGACTCATCAGCTGAAAAATCTGTTTTTACATTTTTTTAGAATTTTTATTAAGAATTTTTTAAATACAATCTTTTTTCATTTTACAAAGCTATCTCTATTCTCATTCTCTCCCCTCCTCTCTACTATATCTAGGCTGAGCAAGATATTCCTACAAAGAGAATGTATTCCAAGACACCAGTTCACATACTAGGGATAGATCCTGATCCCACTGCCAGTTTCCCAACAGATTGCTCAAACCTCACAACTGTCCCCCACATTCAATAGTCCTAGTTTGGTCCTATAGGTTCCCACACTATCAGTCTAGTTCAGTGAGCTCACTTGCTCAGGTCAATTGTTCCTGTGGGTTTCACCATCATGGTCTTGACCTCTTTGCTCATATTATCATTCCTCCTGATCTTCTGTGTAAGTGTCTCAGAAAATTGTGAATCAATCTACCTCAAGACCCAGCAATACCACTCTTAGATATAAACCCAAAGGATGCACACTCATACCCCAAGGGCATTTGCTCAACTGTATTGTATAATAATAGCAGTATTATTCATAATAGCCAGGACCTGGAAGCAGGCTAGATGGACCTCAATTGAAGAATGGATAAAGAAAATGTGAAACTTTTATACAATGAAGTACTACTCAGTGGTTAAAAAAAACAATGACATCTTGAAGTTTTCATACAAATGAATGGATCTGGATAAGAACATCCTGAATGAGGTAACCCAAAGTGAGATAGACAAACACAGTATGTACTCACTCAGAAGTGAATATTAGACATAAAGCAAAGGATAACCAGTGTATAATCCATAATTCCAGAAAAGCTAGGTAACAAGAACAACCCAAGGCAAGATATACCTGAGGAGGGAAACAGACAAGATCTCCTGTTTTTTCCTCTTTATTTTTTCTTTTGCAAACTTTTCTACTTCAGGGGCAAAATACTCATAAAAGAAAGACTCAAAAAAGACTCACAAATACTTGTTATTGTAATGAAGGTTATAGGAGATGTCACAGTGAAAAGGGGTTGACTAAACCTTAAGCAAGACATAATCCAGAAAAAGTATTAAAGGGACTATAGGTAAGAAAAACTGAAATACAACATCACCAAAATCAATATGTTTCAAATGAAGGGGTTTTTTTTTTAGGATGAAATCTAAGTTTCTACTCACCATATAAGTGATGACATGTCTTCAGACATCATGCCTTCAGAAGGCAGTGATGCATTATTTCTATCAGTGAGTCCTCTGTACAGGCAAGGTTTTATGGTGTCTGTCAGTATTTTCCAGACAAGCAAGAAAGGTTGATGGCTAGATGGAGGTTTGGGTAAAAGATGATAGATAGATAGATAGATAGATAGATAGATAGATAGATAGATAGATAGATAGGATATATAGCAACTATATTAATATTCAATTTTTTTTCTCCCAGTTCAATTTTGAAGGCCTGAGAAATCAAGACAGGGGAGATAGTAAGGATTTAATACACTGGATCTCAACTTGTGGGTCTCAACCTTCTGGGGATTGAATGACACTTTCACAGGGGTCACTCCAGACAATCTTTACATCCGATATTCACATTATGATTCATAGCAGTAGTAAAATTAAAGTCATGTAACAGCAATGAAAATAATTTTATGGTTAGAAGTCACCATAACGTAAAGAACTCTGCGGTATTAAAGGATCACAGCATTAAGAAGATTGAGAACCACTAATTTAATGCAAGTTTAAGCCCAAATCCAATTCTCATATGAGAAGAAGATTGATATTCCTCCCAGTGATAAAAACAAAATTCTTTATCCCTCAGAATTTTATTCTGTCTAAGCCATCAGTGGGTAACATATGCTTATTCACATTGGAAAATGCAATTTATTGCACTTAGATGATCAAATGTCTCTTTAATACATGAACAGCCTCACAGACAGGTCTGGCAGTAATATGGAACCAAACACTCACCACAAGTCTGACAAATTAATGCATGAAATTCCTGAGCCCACAATTTTATTTGTTTGGTCTAGGGCTGGATAGTGCAGCATTTGTATCTTGCTGTGCTCTCTAGTCTTTTGATTTATCTCAAGAATTGGTTGTTTTTATTGTTGTTGTGGGGGGGGTGTTTGTTGTGATTTCTTGTTTGGTTTGCTTTGATTTGGGTTTCTGAACCAGTGTTTCTTTGTAACAGTCCTGGCTGTCCTGGAACTCACTCTGTAGATCAGGCTGGCCTCAATCTCACTGAAATCTGCCTGTCTCTGCCTCCAAGGTGCTGGCATTAAACGTGTGTACCATCACCACCCAGTTTTTGTTTTCTCAAAAGAAAATGTGCTGAACACACTTACCCTGACACACCATTACAGTAGAAGAAAGTGATGGTTTTGCAGCCATTTGGATTCTATCTGGACCTGGAGTTGAGTTTTTCTGTGTATTACTAATTCATCCATAGTCAGAGGATGAGAGTCTCACCAGAGATAAATAACACGCTGGCTACTAATTGAAGAATTGTAGAGAGTTCACTGCAGAAGGTATGTTAATTGACACATTCTCTGTCCTTCCATTGCTTTCATATTACCAAAAAGAAATATTTGTATCAATCTGCAATACAAATCCTTTAAATTTGTGTTGGAGTTACCATAAATTCATATATTAGCCAAAAATAATTAAGTAGATGAAGCTGTGGGATGATAATAGTGTATAGTGCCAGGATTGTTTCATTTGTTTGTTTGTTTGTTTTTATGCAAGGAATACCTAAGAAAATTCAAGTAGTGAAGTTGTTCAAGAAATTTCCGGCTATAAATTGTTAGCACCAAAGTGGGAATTGCTTTTCTATTTGCTATGAATATTATTCTGTTAGATTTAGGGGAATTTACACTCATTATGCTGAAGGTACATCATTTTTATGGAAGAAGATATATCTTCTCCACAAACTTAAAGGTGGTTTCTAAAATATTTTTCAGGGGATAAAATAATACCACGATAAAAATAACAATAAAATTGTAACATTTAAAAGTGATAGTTCCTAAGTAAATATTTCTACAAGAATTCCAAAGACCTACTAAAATGCCTGGCATATCTATAAAAATGTTTTTAGATATTTTTGTTCTAATATAACATTACCTCAAGGAATTTTACAGGCTGTCCCTTCCCACATCTGCTAGGAAAGTATCAAATGTAAGCCATGAAGTGTGGTTCTGAGACCTCCAACACTGTCAGTCAAAACTGATGATGTTAGTCTAACTGTTTACACAAAAGAGTGAAGAAGTATTATTTCTCTCCCTTTGGTTTCTAGATGAAGAAATAGAAATATGATATTGTGTTTGCCTATCATCTTAATAGATGAACTAGTTCCAAAACAAAGCTATTCAGACTTTAATACTTTTCTACAGGTATGTTCATATTTTATTTTATTTATCATATTGATACAGAGTCTCATGTAGCCCAGAGCGGCCCCAAATTCACTATGTAGCTGATGATAACCTGGAATTCCTGATCTTCTTGCTTTTGTCTCCCAAGTGCTAGAATTGCAGATGAGTGTCACTATACCAACTATCCATGAAGTACTGGATGGCAAAACCAGAACATTTGCATGGTAATCAATTGCCAGGACACACACACTTTAAAAGAAAAAAGAAATTTACACACTAACACCCTCGAGATATAATTGGACGTGATCCCCAAGATGTAGAGTATTTCTTGGAAATGCCTAAAGCTGAATTTTTCATCATACCCAAAATATACACGTCTCTTTTAAGGTAAAAAAAAATTCTGTCACACGTATTGCAATTTAAAAAAGAAAGAAATTCAGATTAACATATTAAAAACTGTTAAAGTATAATAAGAGGAGTCTAAATACTTACCACCCTTGTCAACTTATATGCCTTTTGATCCTCTGTGGAATACATTAACTTATTTTAGAAGCAGACCATTAATTGTATCAACCAGTTGGAAGGGGGGAAACATAGGGAGTGAGTATGAGTATGTCTGTGGGATATTCGTAGGAAAACCAGGTAAAGGATAATGATGCCACATTTCAAAATAAACACAGGCAAATCTAGAGAAGTCTAAAGACGCTTGGTATTTTACTAAATCCTACTTCATAAAAATAAAGTGTTTCCATGAATAAACTGGGTCATCAGTGCACATTTTCCTCAAAGCATGAACATATGCAATGTAGAGGGGAACAGAAGGCTTTAACCACCACTGGCTCACAGGGAGTGCTTGCTACCTACTCTTCCCTCTAGGCAATTCTGCTTCCACCACTACAGAGCCCAAAATCCAACATTCTACCTTTTCTCCTCTAAGTTATGGAGGCCAAAACTTTCACAAGGAATTGAAGTTATCCTTTGCAAAAATAAATATACAAATAAATTAATTTAATTTAAAATTTCATTAGAAATAAGCACTGCTACATTGGCGGGGTACCTCAGTGGGTAAAGGCTATGGCTGCTTTTACATGTTGTAAACATGAGTTTGATCTCTGCAGCCAACATAAGTAAGCAGCGAATGGGCACCACAAATTTGTTCTCACACCTCAACACTCATACAGTATTTAACATGCCCCCCTCACCATACACCAGCAGTAATAATAAAAGTTTTAACCTGAGTGTTCCTCTTTCTTTCTGTGATTATCAGGTTGATATCAGGAAGAAAGTAATCTGGTTACATAAGGCCATAAATTCAAATAAAGAATGCATGACTAATAATCTTCTTAAATATTCTCAGAATTATATTTAGTTTGAAAGGACGGCTTATTGCTTGCTTGAATGCTTTTGTAATCAACAAAAGTCCCTGGAATTGAAGAATAATATAGTTTGACTATCCCTAAGCCAGAAGTTCAAGACCTGAAATGCACCGAAATTCTAACCATTTGGGCACCTACACGATGTCACAGGAAGAAAACCCTGCATCTGATACATGTAAAGGGTTAACAGTCAAAACTGCAGGTGTACTAAATGAATTGTATAAAATTACAGTCAGGAGATGTGTATAGAGGGTCTATGAAGCATAAGTAAGTTTTTTATGTTTAAGCTTGAGTTTCGTTTCCAAGATTTTCATTGTGTGCATGCAAATATTAAAATCTGAAATAAGCTAGACTCTGAAAAACATCTTCCATAATTTTGGGTGTTCAGCATGTAGTAATAAGAAGGAATTGGAAGGACTATATCGTTTCCAATATTATTCAGCTGGCTGCTCTGAGAATTTCTCAACCTTTCATGGTCTTTTGATATGAGGGAAAGGGATAGCCAAGTACTGAAAGTGTCTAAGTTTTAGAAAATCTCCTAGTGTGGTCTTGCTTTCCTGTGTGCTTGTATTCCTATACTGGCTTGATGTTTGTAAGTCATGGGTGTCTACTTCCCATTAGGATAACATTTCCTATAAGATTAGATTCTCAGCCTCTTTCAGCCCAGGGCTGCTGGTGGCCTTCAGGTTGTAGAAGCCCATTTGGGAAAGTTAATTTCCTGGAGATTGTCCTGATGTAATAGACTAGTTTTGCCTCCAACTGCTTTGAATTATGTTGTTTGCATGAGTATATTCTTAGAGCTTTTCAACTGCTTGTAAGGAAATATAGCAATTAATTCTGTGTGTAAAATAAAGGTGGCTGAAAAGGGTCCCTTGATGCTATAAAGGTTTCCTCAAAGTAGAAGTTATAAATGATGGTTGCTGACTTGAGTCTGCATGTTTTTCTTGAGAAGTTAAACAATTTAATGTGCTAACTTGCCAATGTGGATATGGAAAATTAAAATCAGGCATTTCACAAAGTATTAGCAAGCAGCAATCTGGAGACTGAGCGTGTTGACCTATGTCCACAATGCTCCCACCCTTTTGCGGATCTTGGAGAAGTCAAGAAGAAATATTGGCTGATGCTGATCTATGCTGTAAAGTGCAACTTTTGAAAAGAGCAACAATTTTCTGCCAAAAAAAAATCCTGTTGTTTTAAGGAACTCAAAAAGAAATGTTGGTGTGTGTTTCTCCTACTTAAGTATTTCTGGTTCAAATTATTTCATGCAACAATCAGTTCTGGCAGAAGGGCAGGTTTACATGAACTGGTATCAAGATGATGGGAGTACAAGGCTGTTTCCAATTGCAAACTATATTAAAGAGCAATTATGTTCCATGGAAGAGATCCTTTCCAAGATAAGGCAATGACATACTCTTCAGAAACATTTTTCCTCATCAAGGCTTTTTTTTTTTTTTTTTTTGTGGTTCACCGACAATCTGTGGTGTGGGGGTGTGTTTTATTTCCCAAACCCTAATACTGCATATTTTGAAACTTTTAATTTTATCAATATGTATTTCATGTACATAATAGCAAAAATAAAAAAATTCATTGCTAAATTTCCATACATGTATATAATGTGCTTTGATCATGTGTTTTTCTGCATTTTTACCCTTTCTCCCCGTTTTCCTTCCCATTTTAAAAGAAAAACAAAAATTTACTTTATTGTTTCTCTCTCACACACACTCTCTTTCTCCTTCTCTTCCTTATATTTCTTAAATTCTTTCTTTGTTTTCTTTCTTGATACTAATTTCTGTTTGTTTGTTTGTTTAATTATTTTTAAAAAATCTCTTCTCATTTTATATACCAATATCAGTTTCCATTCCCTCCAATTTTCCCTTCAACCTATCCCACCCATCCACTCCTCAGAGAGGGTAAAGCTTCCCATGGGGCGTCAACAAAGTCTAGCACATTGCTTTGAGACAGGACCAGGCCCTCCCCACTATATCTATACTGAGCAAGATATCCCTCTAAAGAGAATGGGCTCCAAGAAGCCAGTTCAAGCACTAGGGATAAATCCTGGTCCCACTGCCAGTGGCCCCATAGACTGCCCCAGCCACACAACTGTCAACCACGTTCAGTAAGTCTAGTTTGGTCCTATGCTTGTGTCCCTGCTGTCAGTCTAGATTCAGTGAGCTCCCCTCAGCTCAGGTCAGCTATGCCTGTGGGTGTCCCCATCATGGTCGTGACCACTTTGCTTATATTGTCACTCCTCTCTCTCTCTTTGACTGGACTTTGGGAGCTCAACCCAGTGCTTCACTGTGGATCTCTTCATCTTCTTCCATCGGTTGCTGTATTGAAGGTTCTATGACGACAATTAACATAGTTCAGACACCCTCTCCACTATTGCCTCGGATCTTCCCTGGGGTCATCCTTGTGGATTCCTGGTAATTCCGCTGGTGCCAGTTTTCTTGCTAGCCCTATTAGGGCTCCCTCAATCAAGATATCTCTTTTCTTGTTCTCCTTCTCCGTCCTTTCTCCATCTAGAGAAATAGTTTCATCAAGTTGACTTCCTTGGTTTGGAACTAACTATGAATAGCAAGCAGGTCTTGAACTTGCTAACAATCCAATAGCCTCAGATCCTGAATAGCTGGGATTATAAGTCTACACCATCAGGCTTTGTTTCTTGCTTTATCTTCATGCCACCAGTCAAGATTTCATTTTTGAAGGGGAAATGCAATACTGGTCCTTATGGGAATTACTTGGTTTATTTACCATGATTATATCCATTTCCATCCAGTTTCTTATTCTACTATATGTATATGTCACATTGTTTTTGCCTATTCACCTACTAAAAGTTTAAAAGACATATTTATTTGAAAGGTTGATAGTACAATATTTATATTTCAAAACACAAATGGACAGAAATATTATACAAGGGAAACTTACTACATTTGATTCTATATTTATACAATGATGAATATTTTACAATGCAGTTCATCTCTCTTTCAAGCAGAAAGTTTAGGATCTACTGGCATCTTTGTACAATTGTCTTAAAACAAACAAGTTCAGAGCTTACCAAATTAGCAATTATGCTAAATACAAATAATTAATTTTTACCATTCATATTTAAGTACTTTTTCCGAAAATTAAATGATGTATTTAGCAATGCCTAGTATACCCCCAGAATTTTGTCATTCCCTTGGATTCTGAATGACAAAAAATGTTAATGTTGACAGACAACTACTTTTTTGTGTGTTGAAGATGGCCATTGTAATGTTGGACTTCTCTTAACAGAGAATTCAAATTCAGACAAAGTGAGCAACCATCATTTTAAGTGTTTTTACTCTCCCACTTGAGATTCTTATTAAGTATAGTTAGAATGGAGGTGCTTTTGCTAATCTATCTTATGGAGAACTTTTCTCATGATATCAAACAAATTTAAATTATGCATTTCAAAAAGGCACACTATAAGTGAAATTAAAATTTTTAAATGGCAAATTTTTAGCAAAATTAGATTTATCCATTGTTTAAAAAAAACAGGAAAACAGGAGTAATCACCCAGAATTTATGTGAAGACAGGTGGCAATATTTGTATAGAGGTGCATTGTCAGAAGTTTCTGTCCCACCAGGTCCCATAGCCATTTAGTCCCAAAATAAACATACAAAGACCTACATTAATTATAAGCTGGTTGGCCTATTAACTCAGGCTTCTTATTAACTAATTCTAAGATCTTACATTAACCTATTATTCTTGTCTGTATTCAACATGTGGCTTGGTACCTTTTGCAGCAACGCAGTCACATCATGCATCCTCTGGGTCACGACTGCAGACTGAGTCTTTCCTATTCCCAGAATTCTCTTGTTCTCATTGCCTTGCCTATACTTCCTGCCTGACTACTGACCAATCAGCATTTTACTAACAAAAAAAAAATACAAGTGACATGCTAGAAGACCATTGTCCCACAGCAGAGCTGGAAACTGAGATACAAAAGGAGTGAAAAACAAGTATTTTCAATAAGTGGGATCTGGTGCTTGAATGAAAGCCATGAGCTCTGCATTGACTTTTCTCAGTGAAATGGAAGATGAGATTGGTGTAGAAGGTTCTTCTGTTCATGTGTTGCTTTCATTGGTTAATGAATAAAGAAACTGCTTTGGCCTAGTTGATGGGGCAGAACTTAGGTAGGTGGAAAAAAAACAGAACTGAATGCTGAGAGGAAGAAGAGCAGAGTCAGAGAAGCCATGGATCTCCTGCCAGAGATGGATGCCAGATAAAATCTCCTGTAAACCACTGCCACATGGTGATACACAGATTAATAGAGATGGGTTAAACTAATATGTAAGAGTTAGCCAATAAGAAGTTAGAACTAATGGCCGAGCAGTGTTTTAATTAATACAGTTTCTGTGTGGTTATTTTGGGGCAAGCTAGCCGGGCAGCAGGGATGAACAAGCAGGCCCTCCTGCAACAGGAGCTCACTGAGTAAGCACACAAGTAGGTGAAAACACAATGAGAAATTTGTGGTGGAAAAAAACTCCCTTGAAATGATCACTAGAAAAGTAAGCAGATCCAGAGGATATAGGATGATCATTCCGCAGCAATGTCAGGATAATGGATGGAACGGGAGGTGAATCAGCAGAGATTTGGATTTGGTTCCAACCATATTGAGGTCCAAGTGCATCTGTGAAATATCTTGAGAGAAGATACAACAAAAAGGTGTGAGATGAGGAACTCTTGACCTGTTAGGTGCTCAAAGGCTAAGCGTGTTTGCTCCTAATTTAGCCTGGACTATTTTTAGGCAGTGGATAAAATGAAGAAGGACTAGTCACAGAAGACTTTCAACTTCTGTTTTTTCCTCCCATTCCAAGTAGTTTTGGCTGCAACTACCTGCTGTAATGAAAACAATAAGCTACATTAGGATTAGAAATTCAAATATTATTAACTTCTTAAGTTCTGTATCCGTCACCCTTTTCATCCCATGACAAAATACAAGGCAGAAACAACCAAAGAAAAGAAAAGTTTAATTTGGGAGTGGCTTGTTTACATTTGGAACTGTCGGAAGCAGAGGGTAGACAGATATAGGGTTGAGCGCTAGCTGTCAAAGTCCTTCTAGTACTTATTTCCACCAAGCAGGCCCCACTTCCTGCAGGTTCTGTGGCCTGCCAAATCAAAGCCACCATCTGGGAAATGTGTTCAAACACATTAGCGTGTGGGTGACATTTCACTTTCAAACCATAACAAGTTCATTGTGAATTATTCTCTAAAAAGTAATATGACAAAATTGAGGGAAAATTGGAAATTTTGCCTGAAATATCATCCCCTGAAATAGCATAATTAAAAATTAAAATGTAAATGTCTTCTATTTGAAAAGTTTCACTTTGCGCACACCATGACAAAGTGTGATGTGTATAATAGCACTCCTAACACTACTTAATAGTTTTCTTTTAACATATTTAAAGCTATTCTGACTTAAATCCTAATTGAGTGAGCAGACAAATATTTAGATGACTAATAACAGCAAATGAAAAATTCAGTTTGGTTGTCTGTGGATTTTAAAATTTGTGTAGACAAAGTGATAATATACAAAATTCTGACTGTAAAAATGTATGTCCAGCTAAGCATATGTAATTGCTCTTTGGAGTAACCAGATTTTCATGTGTTTACTTGAAGGGAGAAACAAAGAATACCAAGTCATGTTAAGTAAGAAGCAAAAGAAATTCACATATTTTCAGTAGAGAATGAACATGTCTGCACATGTGGCTAGATAGAGTCTACAGTGTATGACCTACAAGCCTCCATCTTTATGTTTCCCCTCTCTTGTTTGTCCTTCTTCATATAGTTAATTTGTTCTAACTTTTCTGTCTCCTTAGACCTTGCCAAAAATCGAGTAACTGTTATACAAACTCAAATGACAAAATTAGAGTACAACTCTGGCATCTGTTACAATTACCATAACTGTAAAAAAAATGATCAAAATAAAGGGTCAAAATCTTCCTATTATATTTTGAAGCACAAAGTCATTGCCATCCCTTGTTAGGGAGAGAACTACTTGGAAATACAGAATAGGAAAAAAAGAATAGGAGCTCCCTTTTTTCAAAGTGTATGTTTTATTACTCTTTGAAGAGAAGAAGGTTAGGCTTAGATGCTGCTGCAGCACTGATGCCAAGAGGAATTGCCTGTGACTGAGGCATACTTCACCTCACAAGCCTCAAATGCCAGGTTGGCTGTCTCCATAGTAGGTCAATATGTGTCTAAAAATGCCCCCTTGCTTCCAATGGAAGTTTAAACAGAGTCATTGTAGGATGTGAGAAAGCAATGGTATAAACGAGAGAGTCCTGTATTTGGCTTCCTCTCTACAGAATTTAAAATGTGTTTGTTTCTTTTCAATTTCTGATGATGAAAAAGAAGACAGACTAGCAAAGTAGTTCCTTCAAGGAGTTATTAAAATAATAATTCTTCAGATTTGATATTTGATTTTTATTACTATTTGATTCTCTCTCTCTCTTTCTCTCTCTCTCTCTCTCTCTCTCTCTCTCTCTCTCTCTCTCTCTAAAAGCTCTCTCTCTCTCTCGTGTGTGTGTGTGTCTGCATTAGGACATAAACACTTTATTTTAAACTGTTTAAACTGGAGAGAGATTCTGGCTTAGGGATGGGAGCATATGACCACTTTACCTTTCAGGTCGAGGACCTTGGATTCCACATGGTACAGACAAATCCAGGCCTTGTGCATGCTGCTTCAGTAAGTTTATATGTATCTGTATTCTATATTGTCTCTTAGAAGCCTGTTTACTTACTAATGAGATACAGAAAGGAAGTAAATATAGATGAGAAAGAAGGTGTGGAGGAACTGGAAGAGATAGAAGAAAAGAAAACAATAATCAGGATATATTATATCAAAAAAAATCTACTTTCAATAAAAGAAAAATTTTGAAAAAAAAAGATAAGAAAAAGAAAGGAAAGGAATGAAAGGAAAAGAAAAAATCTGTTTCTAGAACAATCTCCCTTGCCCTTCAGCTGCATATTGTGATCATCTCTGTGCTGACATGAGTCTCCTAACAATTCCTCCGGGTGACCTCTTCATCTTCTTATGTAATTAGCTCCCCACAAAGAAGAATGAAAGTGAGAGCCCATGAACTCACAATGGGCTGCACAGCTTTTGCTTCCTACTCAACCTCCAGCCACTGCCATTCAGGGTTTTTCTATTTTTAAGGAATACAAAACCAAATTATTACTAATATTTAGAAAGGAGTGTTCTGTATCCCTAGAACGTATTAAGATTTTTTGACTTAAGACCCAGGAAATGAAGAGACTGGGAAGTATAGCTTTATCGAACGTTTGTGAAAATACTCTTGGGGTCTGTAACAGGATATATGCCCACACAGGGGCATTTTATACCCTTGCCCAGCTCTTTTTTTTTATGAACATGTTCTGCAAAGTTTCATTAACATTTCAGGTGCTGTTCAGATGTCCCTAGTGCTATACAGAAGAAGACTCAACTCTGAGTCCGTAGACGAGTAAAATAGAAAATGCTCTAAGCTGTTCATAATTCACTTTTAAAAAATAGAGTCTTGTTCTTGAAGATACTTTCTTACAAGGAAACTGAGTGGTTCAATTAGTAGAAAGTTATTGAAACTCAGTTCTCAGGAGAAGTAACCCTGAGAAAATATGGTGGAAGAGTTGGTTCATTCCCATAACCATGTAAGAGAATAAGCCACAAACATGCCCTGTGACTGGTGGTTTGTTGATAATACCAGATATTATCACGCACTGGGCATCCTACCCCCTTCTTTCTACGGCAGTCTCCCTGGGTCCTTGTTTACATCCTAAGCTCTCCTTTCTAGTGAGTGTTTAGCAGTCATGTTAGAATTTTGACCAACCGTAGTCAAATTTAACCTCCTCCCAACACCAGAAATGACCATATTTCCAAATAAGGTCATAAAACATGAGGCAACAGATTTTCAATAAGTGCCAAACCCTGAACAATTCTTTCGTACTGATAATTGTTCCCCAGTTCATAACTTCAGCTTGCTTGCTTCTAACCTCACAAAAATATGTTTCCTTGTTTATGTTAATGGTTTATGTTTAAACTACGCAGAGACCCGATGTATTTTGCACTTTATCTACAAAGCCAATGCTGTCATCTATTTATTCTTTAGGTAAACAAATTATTACTAAGAATGCTAGATCATAGGAACAAAGTGCAGAACATGAAATGTCTCCAATTATGATAAATTACTCTCAGGTTAGAAACAGTCAACAGAGACAAGTTTAGAGTCAACAAAAACTGGACATTAAAGGAGTTGAACATTCTGCAAGGTACATAACACTAAGCATGAGAGCATCCCATTTACCTTTATTTCCATGGCTTCATCAAAGCTTAAGTTTTTATTTAGAGTATCTGTCTTGATGACAATCTGACATTCCCAAAAGATTAATTCCTAACAGGAGGAAACGGACTGCACAAGAGTGAATTTCAATGGCTCACTGAGCTTCCATGGGCTTCAGTCACAGTCAGATTTTCTGGCTTGGAGCAGAGCCTTAAGGATCTGGGCAAATATTGCTCAGAAATATGAATGGAGAAAGTTCACTCGAGATGTTTTTATTTCTTGGTTTTTTTTTTTTTTTTTTTTTGCCATTTAAGCAAATCGTTCTTCAAGAAGCACAACAGGATGAGAATCAAATGGGGCAGTAGGGTAAAAATGAGGAAACAAGGAAAAAATCCAGGCAACTTGAAGACAGAAGAAGAAATCATCATTTCTTCACTATGATTGAAAAACATCTAGAAGAAATCCATGCTTTTGGTTTTGAATTTTTGTTATTCTTTAGAATAAAAAATGGGACCAATTTTAAAAATTAGGAGTAAGAGTAGTGTTGTTGGAGGCTTTTTTTTTTTCATTCCTGGCTGCCCAGACCAGAAAATAGTCACTCAGAAGCTATATTATTTGCAATACTGTTTGGGAAATAGCTTAAGTATATTTCTGACTAACTCATATCATAAGCTAACCCATTTCCATTGATCTGTGTATCACCATGAGGTTGTGGCCTACTGGAAAAGTTTTTGCAGGCTCTGGTGGAAGCATTTCTCCTGCAGGAGGCTACATGGCTTCTCTTTGACACTGCCTACTCTCTCTATGTATCTCTTTCAGCCTGACTTTACTGTGTTAAGCTATTAACCAAAAGCAGTTTCTTTATTAACCAATGGCAATAAAACATATTACCTCCCACATCACATTCCCTTTTTTGTCTAAATCAAAAGGAATTTTTTAACTTTAACATTGCAAGATTACATATAACAAAACAAGTATCAAGTAAGAATTATAGTTACAACTTTTATATCTATTTTATCTTTTATCATAACTAAGGAAAACTATAACTATCTATTCTTCAACTCCATCAAAGACTCCAGAAGGCTATAATATTACCTATGCACACAGGAAGTGCATTGTAAGCAACTTCAAAAACTCTAGAATTGACAGAGCCATCTCATTGCCTGGACAGTGACCCAAAGTTCTTCTGTAATGTTGCAGGTACCCATCTTCAGCCTACTGGCTCATAGTACCCAGAAGACTTTTCCATGAAGCGGGAGATTTCAAAGACAGTTCCACCTGTATTGGTAGTTTGTCAGTCATTATCTTCTGTGTCCTGCAGAATGTGTGGCAGACTCTCATGAAGCAGGAATCCTGAAGGACTTTCTCACCTTTAGGCAAGTTAGGCAGTCATTTTTCTGTGGGTCCTGCATGTCTAGTTATTACAGCATTACATCAAACAGTTCAGGCAATAGTAGTTTCTTGCCCCAAAAGCTAACGAACTCCATAAGGAACATATTTATTGCCTATCTTCTTCTTGAAGTGTCTCATTTTCATGAAAATTCTAAGTTCTTAAAACATTTTAAATGCCATATTCTTAAGGTCTCTGATAGGGTCAAAGAAAAACTATGTATCTGAAATATAGCTCTATCTATCTAGAAAACCTAACTAACATGACTAGAAGCTTGACAGTTATAGATGATTACTTATTAACCTATATTTCTTAATTATACATTACATTTTTAAATGCGTTTCACAAACCAATACCTATCAAGGGTTTCATATATATATATATATATATATATATATATATATATCAAAATTGATCTTAAATTTGTATCAATAAACCAAGATTCATACCAATGCAAATCTCTATAGTATATTACCCTTTAAATGTAAACAAACATTTATGAACAATATTTGGTAATTTGGGTGTAATTCTCTCTAAACTGTTTCCTGCTTTGTTGGGTGAACTAATTTTTGGGGTGTTCATGGTAACCTTTGGGGGGTCATGGTCCATCAAACCACATCAGTTTTGCAGGAATCCACAAGTTCTCATCCTCTGTGATAACAAAAGAAGAATCTCTTTTCCAAAGTAACATATCCTTAAACCCAAATTTTGAAATCAAGATACCTTTAAAATTTATATGTTGATTTAGCTTAGCAGCCCATACAATGAAATGTCTCTCTGTACTTAGCTCATTCACAGTCAAAAAATTCGAAGAAAATACAATACTATACATAATCCAGATCCTCTGAGTATTTTCCATCTTTATGTGGCTTAATTTTCTTTAAAACCTTTTTAATCTATGACTGTCTGTACTCTGTCTCTTTAAAGATTTTACCTTTTTTTCTAAACTATTTACTTCATTTTATAATGGTCCAAATTATTTCTCTTTTCTCTCCTAAACCTACATAAACCTAAACCCTAAAGGACCATCCTGGTTTTTTGGAAAGTTCATCAGCCACTTTTTTTTTCTATGTATCCTGCATGTCCAGTTCATATAGCAAACCATCAAGTAGTCAAGGCAAGAGCAGTTCTTTCCAAATGGCTAGCCTTGTCACATTGAAGGCAAATTCCATAACAAGTTTCTTCAGTGACCTTCAGAAACCTAAGATGACTACAAGTTTAACCATCATAAATGTCTATTAATCTGCATTTCTTAACTGTACATTACATTTTAAATGTTTGCTGCACAAACACAACACCATTAACAAGAGCAGAAATAAAAATACACAGTGCAACAAAACTGACATTAAATTTGTGTCAATAGAACAAAATCCATACCAATTGTTATTCTTTTTTAAAGATACTTTTTTTTTTACCTCTTCCAGTTCCTACACACTTCTTTCTCATCTATATTTACCTCCTTTCTGTATCTCATTAGTAAGTAAATAAGCTTCTATGAAACAATACAATATAGACATACATATGAACTTACTGAAGCAGCATGCACAGGGCCTGGATTTGTCTGTACCATGTGGAATCCAAGGTCCTCGACCTGAAAGGTAAAGTGGTCATATGCTCCCATCCCTAAACCAGAATCTCTCTCCAGTTTAAACAGTTTAAAATAAAGTGTTTATGTCCTAATGCAGACACACACACATGAGAGAGAGAGAGAGCTTTTAGAGAGAGAGAGAGAGAGAGAGAGAGAGAGAGAGAGAGAGAGAAAATCAAATAGAATCATATAGTAAGGAAAATCAAATATCAAATCTGAAGAATTATTATTTTAATAACTCCTTGAAGGAACTACTTTGGGTTTTTTCAGATTCACATATTGAGAAAAGAATTTGCATATAGGAATTTATTTAGAGAAAAAAAACAGTCATAAATAAGAAAATAAAGAAAAGAAACATGATAAATTAAAAAAATAAAAACACAGCTACCATTAATGGCACTAAACTTTACCATCATAGGCAAAAACTCTGGGACTCAATAAACAGCACAGACCTTACTTACAATTATCATGTATGTTGGGGTGTTACTTACAAATGATGTCATAGCTCAAAAGCTACATTCCTGTTATTATTCCAGGTTCAGTAAAAGGCTTAAAGTGAGGAGAAAGCTCCCAGGCAGAGCGAAGAGGCATTAGACATGGGTGTTATCAAGTACTTTGTTGGTTCTCAGAAGGCAAAGGAAATGGGAAGCTGATAGACCAGAGATTATCCTCTGAAGCTGACAAAGATCATTACTGAGTAACCCTATTGAGTAGAAAATTAAGCTGAAAGGCTCTGAGACAGATTCCTCAAGCTTAGCCAATAAATAGGCCAGTCTGAAATCCTCATAAAACTCCTACAGAGGAAATGTTTTTCAAGCTCCTCTTTTGTAAAAATATTAAAGTATAAAATGGTTAGAAAATCTTGCAAGTGTTTAGACTCCAGTTTTTTTTATTTTTACTGTTTTATTATTTTTTTCAGGAAGTTAAGGTCATTGCAATATTAAGACAGTTAATTTAAATGTTTCATTATTTTTCTTGACTTCCAGTTGCATTTTCAAATCTATCAGGAAAAAAAATCTGTCTTTGAAAAAATATACTTATAACCACTAATAACAAAAATGTTTTGTTTTTAAAAAGCAAGGGAAACAGTAAGTACAATATGAATTCCAAATGTTGAATTATTTTATGGTTGAAATGTAGGAACACAAACAGGAAACATTATCCAAGCAGGGAGTGAACCTCATATTTAGTGTCCTCCCTTCTTATTTTCTCTCATTACCCACAATGAAAACAGTACTGCAAAGTTCTGACCTGACAGGATATTTGCCACACTGACCTGAAAAAATCTCTCGTCTCAAACCTTTGATTGTCATTTAAAATTTAAATAATATAATAATGCAATAGTGTTTGGGAGTTCCGTTTCTTCCTTTCTAATGTGCAGTCATGGTCATTCAGTATGCCCGATGTGGTGTGGCTTAATACTCCACTTTAGATCCCATGCCAGCCTGTTTGCAAAACAACTCATGGTAAGTAGTACTGCCTGTTCTCTACCTGTACTCTTCCATTAGACTGACAGTGCGTTCTGAATTCCCCATTTTAGGATCAACTATTTGCAAGTAATGGAAGAAGATATGCACTGCTCCTGTCCACTAAAAGCCCTTAAAATAGCACAGCTTAATTTTTATGTTTATTTTTGAAAATTTTTCTTTAGAGAAAGTAATATCTCTTGTAATATTTCATGTAAAAATATCTAAGGTTACATAGACTGATGTACCCACCAATGTATTTGGTTTGATGTTTACCTTTATTTATGCCTTTGTTCTGTGAAACTGTATTTCATAAAACTGCCTCCACATTGCAACACAGAATTTGGAGTAACCTCAATCTGTGTTCCTGGGCCATGATCTTTCACATCTACCCCCAAAGTAAACTGTAACCGGACTTTCTCTTGGACCACCATCTCCAGAATAATGACATGGAGACTTCTTATTGATTATGAAAGCTTGACCTTAGGCTAGGCTTGTTCCCAGCTAGCTCTTATAATATAAAGTAACCCATTTATATTAATCTACATTCTGACACGTGGCTTGTCACCTCTCTTCTGTAACCAATGTCCAATTTCCTCCATGTCTTGCTGGCGAGTCTCTGCCCCTCTGATTCTTCCTCCCAAGTTTCTCCTTCTCCCTGGAAGCCCTGCCTATCCTTTCCTGCCTGGCTATTGACCATTCGGTTCTTTATTAACCCAATCAGAAGATGCTTTCGCAAATGAGGTAAAACAGCAAATATCATATTCCTAAAAATACATAAATTGAAGTTACTATATTAAAATATTAAAGAAGATATATGATGTATGATTAATTCTATAGTTAATAAAATTACTTATCTCTTTAATAAAATTATTTAGTTATATGCATATTCAAAACTATATATCTATCAAAGCCTTGTATTAGAACCACCAACAAATAAAATGGGTAAGTAGATCAATTTAACGTATAAATTCAACATTTTACTATAGCTAATATGACAATAAAAGATTTAAAAATATAAACATTCATGTAATAGTACTAGGAGACTAAATAATTATTTAGAAACCTGCTAGCAGATAGGAAGATTATAAGAGCCAGTGAATTAGAAAGTTGGCTGTAAGACTGTGTGTCCTAGAAATGTCAGAGAAGCTACATTCATTAAGTCTCATCAACATGGCTGCCTAAACAAGATCTGAACAATGATGGCACCAATGGAAATGCCAGCTGGGAAAGAGCAAAGCTTGTGGTGCCTTGACCTTAGAAAAAGAGCATAGGGGATTGAGGAACACTATAAACAGAAGAAATGGTCTTTTCCTGGGAAGACTCGCCAATTTTGTTATCCAAGGACAAGTGGTCAGTTCTGAGTTCATAAACTTACAGGTTACAGGATACAGACTGAGAGGTTGTATTCATGTAGTTAAGAGCACACACACACATACAAATAACTATACCTAAAGAAAAGCAGACCTTGAATTTGGAAAGAGCAGGAGGTTGGAAGGAGGAAAAGGAATTAGAAAAAATGGTTTAATTATATTACAGATTATTAGATAAAAATGTTTTTAAAGGAATCCCACAGCAAATTCCTACTTTTAAAAAAGAAATGAAAAGGACTAGGGCTTGTAACCCTGTTTAGAAAGATACTTTGCTACAAGGTGAACACATAAAAACGTCTGGAGACTCTCACCCTTTTCCCACCTCAGGGCTTTATATTCCTCCACCTCCCCCTGATTTTCTTCATTGGTCAAGAGGGATAATGTTGGTTTAGAATCAATGAACTGTCATTAATCCTACAGATGTAAACCAAGGGAATTAATATGCATATCCCCTTCTAAGTAACCCAGGCCCTGATGAGATGAAAGCCCCATGTACTACATGGATTAAAGTCTAGGGACAGTGAATAAGACACCATAGCATGGCTAGGTGCTATTCCTGACCCATAGCCATTGTTGGGTAATGCCTGAGAATGGTTTAAAGTGTATGAACATCTGTTAGATGTGCAGTTAACTATTGCATTTCCCCTGTTAGTAATACCTTCAGTATTTGTGTGTTCCACAGAAATAGGAAACATAAAACAATGGTAGTTTCAATAAAATCAGTAGCCCTGTAGAATCAGGCTGACCTTCCCACTCAGAGTTGTCCTGTTGCTGTCCATCTGATGGAGGAGTAGCAGATGCCTTATTGCTTCAACAAACCCTAGATACAGCTAAGAAGGAGATTCTTTATCTAAAAACCCAGTATTCCACTGAGATTATATGTGCATATGTACATACATACATACACACATACATACATACATACATACATACATACATACATACATACATACAGGTATTCTTCAACTTCAAAGGGAAAATTTATAAAGCAAGTTTTTCTCCAAGTAAGCTGACAGCCAATAATATCAGGAAAAGAGATCAGTTTTGAAGTCACTGGGAGGTAGAGCTGACTCTGGAGGTAAGAAAGACTGCTTTGCATGCATGAGGATCTGATTTTAAATAGCCAAGACCCATATAAAAAGGTTAGCATAGGTGCAAGTGCCTATAACCACAGCAACTGTAGGTGGAGACACAGAAATCTTGAGAGTTGGCTGACCAAAATGTCTAGCTCACACAATAAACTTTTGATTCGGTGGGATACCCTATCTCAAGGCCATAAGGTGGAGCATGTTAGAGAAAGACAGTCAAAGTCATGCTCTGGTCTCTACATGTATCACACTCACCCACACACTCATTTATCATACACACACACACACACACACACGTCACCATATGGTAATCAGAAATAATAGATAATTCATTCAAGAACCATCAAGAGATTCTAAAACTATGAATACAATTTTGATGAAGAGAGGAATAATTGCATAAAGTTAAAGTATCTCCTCATCAAAATCTGTATTCATACCAAAAGCAAACCTGTAACTTTATAAAGAAAGAATTGATAGCCATCAACCAAGTGGTCAAAGTTAGCATCACCAGTAATTGGGGCAACTGTGAGACAGCTGTTTCTGATCAAATGTAATTGGAAGATAGTGCTGCTTCTGAGAGATCCCTGTTAGTAATGCTAAAACTGAGCCTGATCCTGAACAAAAAAAAAAAAAAAAAAAGACAAATCTGTTTGTGACTTAGAATCAAAGTTAAGTAACAAATGTTGAAATGAGGCCAGCTGCTCAGCCCCGAAATAATCACACAGAAACTGTATTAATTAAATCACTGCTTGGCCCATTAGCTCTAGCTTCTTATCTGAATTAAGATATCTCTGATATCTTAATTTAATGCATCGCTGTTGATCTGAGCATGGCCTACTACCAAAGTTTCATCATATCTGTCTCCAGCAAAAGCTCCATGGCTTCCCGTGACTCCACCTCCTTTCTCCCATCATTAAGTTTAGTTTTCCTCACCTAAGTAAGTTCTGCCCTATCAAGAGGCCAAAAGCAGCTTCTTTATTAACCAGTTGTATTCACAGCATACAGAGGGTAAGCCCACAGCAAACAAAAATTCTTTAGTCTTCAAATTTGCCAAGATCAAGATCGTGCTAGTGAAGAAAATACTGAGACCTTTCAACGTTATAGAAAACTAAATACACATGCCAAGCTGAATGTATCTTTCACAAATGAGAGATTTGGCTACACAGAACATTTTGGGTAGGGGCTATGAAACCCTGAAAGAGTCTGGAAAGAGGCTCTGATGAAATGTATATGTGTATTTCCTGACTTTGTGAGTATGTTTGGTTATATAGGAAAATTAATATATTTAAATGATGAACAAAAATATTCTGAAGTTTGAGGCCATAAAAAACAATTCATTAGAAAACCAGCAAGAGTTAAAGAAATTTCCATTTTTGCTGTGATTTTTTTTCTTTAAATCTAAGCAACCATGACTATGAGGCTGTTAGTATGATATATCTTTTGGGAGATCTTTCAGTCAATATCTAAAAGTCACTATTACTGAAAAAATTTAGTTACAAAACCAGAATTCTAATTAATGTATTCTGTTTTTAGTTAAAATTTATTTCACTGTCCATAGGGATGCAAACAACTCACTTGAATACAATCGTGTCAGTCTCACACGAGATAAATATTTGCATATCACACAATTTGGGACAAATGCAAGAGTTTGTTGTTATTGTTGTTTGTTTGTTTTTGTTCATTTTCTTAAAAAGAATGGAACTTTTGTGGTAAAAATAGCACTTTAACTGGAATGATTTGAATAGACAGTCTATGTTTTCTTTTCCTTTTATTTTCAGAGTATTAGTAAGTTCATAAATAAAATATTTTTAATGTTCCAAACATGCTCTGATATACACACAGGAGTATACATCTCTCATAATTGAACAAGATGTTCCTTTGAAAACCATAGCAGCCTCTCTTAGGGCCCGCTAGATCACTAACGTGCTTCCATAGTTCAAGCTTGAGATAGAGCAGGTTCCCAGGCTCATATGTTTTTATAAGCCAATGTCATCTATTTATCATTGGCTGTTTCCTCAAACCCACTTCCTACCACTTTTAAGAGACCCATCAAAGAACATCCATCTGGGCTTATGAGATGCAAGTATTGCAGATTGTTCCTCTTTGCCAAATATTTTATTCTTCAAGTTTCTTGTTTTAAAGTCTGCACATCAAGAACAGCAGCAACATCCAAGGAAGAAACATCTCCAAGAAACAAATGGAGCAAGTTTCCATTATTGCTCTCGCAACTGGCTCTATGCATTGATCCCTAGTGCTTTGCAAAGTTCTGACTTGTAATCATCAAGAAAAGATTGATGGCTTCTGGCAAGGTTGAGGATGGGTAAAACCTCAATTTTCTTTAAGGGAACTGGTCACTGGAAGTTTGACCATGCTCCAGTGAGTATATGGGCAACACAAAATGGACTTGGTGTTTTCTTTCTTTCTTCTTTTACAGTTTTTTTGAGAGAATGTGACAAGGGTGGGGGTGAGTGGGTAGACCTGGGTGGACTAGATTGTGAGTGTGATTAGGGTACATTATGTAATATTCCCAAATAATCAATAAAAATATTGTTGGAACTCCTTGCTCATACTCTCCCTCCTTCCACTGTTCAACTGGACCTTGGGAGCTCAGTCCAATGCTCTGATGTGGTTCTCTGCCTCAGTTTCCATCTGTTGTTGTTGAGCATGGAAGTCAAGACCATGAGGGGTTCACCCATTGAGACAATTTGCCTGAGCTAATGGGAGTTCACCAATTCCAACTGGACTGGAAGTGAATGAGCATGGGATCGAGCTAGTCACTGTGAATGTGGTTGACAGTTGGGACAGACTGAGGGGCCAATGACAAGGGCACTGAGATTCTTCTTTACTGAATGTACTGGCTTTTGGGGATCCTATTCTCTTTGAATGTATGCCTTGCTCAACCTGGATGAAATGGGGAGGGCCTTGGACTTCCCACAAAGCAGAGTGCCCTGTCCTCTCTTAAGATTGGAGGGGATAGGGGAAGGGTGTGTAGAGGGAGTGGGGGCAGGGGAGAAAGTGGGAATTTGGATTGTTTTTTTTAAAGTGATAAAGTAAAATAATAATAATAATAATAAATCTCGGAGAAAGAACGAAGAAGGAAGAAAGAAAAGAAGAAGTAAAGAAACCCAATTATGATTCTACATTGAAAAACCCATACCCATACCCAGACATAAGTGTGTCTTATTTCTTCTCTGGGTATCTCTTTGTTAACTTCTGTGCTTAAGATCTATGATAAAATGCATTTAATTAACTCCAGTTCTGCTTTTTATAAAATGCAATTATTTAGCTGCATTTTCTGTACCAGCCTTGTTCTGTGAACCTCATTTAGTCACAGAAGACCCTATAAGGCATTATTGTCTCCACTTCTAGAAAGATGAAATATATCCTTTGTAAGGTAGAACACCTCTCCTTTGCATATCAGAACATCAGAGCCAACATTCAAGTTCAGACCCTCTACTCCAAGGCCTTTGCTTTCCTCTTGGAGGGCCACCAGGCAAAAAGTCCTGTGGGTCCTGTTCCTGCTCAGACGTGGCAGCCTCAGAAGTGATAGCAGCTGCTCTGAGAAATGAGTAGCAAAGCTGCCAGCCTGCCATGGTGCCAAGGTTACTTAAGTCTCAAATAGCTCATACAAAAGTGTCTGTCATTTCTCTGCAACTGAAAAATACGCAAATGGCAAGCACAGGATAATGGCATTATCGTATAAGTAAAATGATAGGAATAAATAAAAATCACCATTTAAATATTTTGGGAACATTCCTTTTTGTGATTAACTGGTTAGCATTGCTGAAAAGAAATCCATTGGAGGACATTGCTTGCATATATTTTATTCCTTTATTACATGTTGTTTATAACTGAGGCTTTTCTGCTGTTTTCTAGGGAATTGAGTGAATGACGTATTCATTCACTAGAGAGCAACTCCTAGAAGTTCTGCTTTCACTGGTCCTAAATAGATAATTTGAAAAGGGCTGATGAAGAAAGAGCAAAACGACAGTTATGGAAGTCAGGTGGGTTTTCTCTTTGACCTGAGTCTTGTGATACCACAATTCATAGAGAGTTTGACATCCTGAAGTGTTGAAGAAAACCGTTATTAGTAGGTTAGGATCCTGGGGTCTTGAATCTCTACACTGGAAGAGTAAGTAGGTCTTGGCACTGACTCGGCAGGAATAAATTGGGGAAAGGCCTTGGGAGATCTGCCAAAGCTTAACCTGAGCCTGCTTTGAGGCTGAAGTAGGGCACAGACCATGTCAAGGCCAAGTGAATCAATTCAGTTTAATGGTCTGTTGCCAGGGGTGGAAAAAGAATGGCTCTTTTGGCTATTTACAATACTAAAGATATGTGAATTGGTGATGGTTAAAATGCATTTATTCCTGTGTGTTTGTTGACAATCCATGGACTCTACCGCTATTGTTTAGGAGTGAATGAGGTCTCTGACTTCTATTTGTGGCCTCTTTGGTATAAAAATGACATGGTTGATGTTGAAAGCTGTGGCTTGGTGTTAGTGGCACCTTGGTCCAAGTGTTTCTTGGCTCACAGTGATGTATCCTGGACAATTTAGTTAATCCCTTTCATGTGTTCAGAGGCTAGCAGCATTTGAGCAGTGTTTTAAACACTAATAATATTTTCCCTTGTATTTTGGTCTGAGTTGGGTTCCAGTGAATGAATCCAGGCNTAATATTCCAAATAAAAGAACTTTTGGAGCCTTGATATCAGCACCTAATAGCTTTCTAGATAACTCTGACATTGGTGTTGGTAGTAGTACTGGCAGTCAGGCCTGTTTTTAACCAGTGTTCAATTTAAGAGTCATTATTCCAAACTTATTTGGGAATTTGATATCATGGACCCCATACAACTCATTTCCCAGTCCTTCCATGATCACCCTCAACCCTTGTAGCTGATGAAGCATTAATGAAGAGGTAATCATTAACTGTTGGTATCATTGTGCAGGTCTTATCAAGGGAACATGATTGCTGAGATGGGTATAGTCTCCACTCCATGTCTGGAAAACACTGCTGAGCAACATGTATCTTGATCCTCTGTCTCTCACAATCTTTCTGCCTCTTTTTCTTTGGGTCTTAGCTGTAAGGCTTGTACTGTAGATGTACCAGTTGGCCCTGGGCACTCTATGTTCACATATTTCTGCAGTTTGAACAGTTGTATGATCTGTGTATTAGACTATCTGCTACTCTGCTACAGGGAGAGAGAGAGGGAGAGAGAAAGAGAGAGAGAGAGAGAGAGAGAGAGAGAGAGAGAGAGAGAGAGAGAGACTTCTTGATGAGGAATAAGAGTTACATTTATCTTTAGGTATGAGAATAAGTATTTAGAATATGGTTAGAAAAAATAAATGTTTAGGAAATGGAAGTAATAGGTTTTCCTACAGGGTCTATGAACTCTCCAACCATTAGAAGCTGACTAGTTTTAAAGTATCAGGCATGGATTAGACTGTTTGCTTAATCCTAAATTGAAAGTGCCACTATTGTACCATTAAGAGCATCTTGCTTGACTGGTAATTATTATAGCTTGTAGCTTTTAAAGATGGGTAGGATTATCAATTGCTTTTCTCCCTTGGTAGTTTGCATTGTTTCTTCCAATATTATGAAATCTAGTTCCTAGGCAGGAGGCCTTCCAGGCCAATTCCAGCTTGACTGCTCCAAGTCCAGCATCCTAAATATGTATTTTCATGTACAAGAGGATCTTAGCCTCAAGGTCCAGGAGATAGCCAAAGGTCTAAAGGTCTATATTGTTTGGGCGTTTCTCTGGATTCCCCTGATCAATGCTCCAAAGGAAGTTTCCCATGCCTGGCAATGGGGTTCCATTAGATAGTACATGGCTATTGAAGGCAGCATTGTCAACCCATGTAGTATAAAAATTTTAAACCTAATGGTAACCATGCATGTATGTGCACATGCACACTCATGTGCCTGTGTACATGTGTGCTCAAATTGTATGTGTATTTCGGGGTAAACTCATAAAATAATAGCCTGGTATCTGGCTTTTTCAAACAGCCTTGATGATCGTTCTATCTACTTCTCCCTCCTCTCTACATCATCCTCTTCCCTCACCCCAATTAAGTGTCACCCTTCTTTTTCCCTCCCCATTTCTCACTTAGAAAGTTGACCTGATTAGGCGATATCTGTGGATATATTAATGAGCTTCTCATTTACGTGAACAAATACCTCATATAAACCATGTGAAGGAGAAAAGCTTGCAGATGTTTCGGCCCAAGCTGCTTGGCCTCATTACTTTGGGAAAGGCCCATCCTAGTGAAGAGAACATGGCAATGGTTCTCATTGCACCTGGAAAACACACAAGTGGGAATGAGGTAGGGTCTCAATATCTCCTTTATAGAAACGTGCCGATGGCTGAATGTTCTTCCGCCAAACTAACCTCCTAAAGGTTCTGCCCTCTTTCAATAGTCACAAGCTAGCTACCAAGCTTCCCGCACGTGTCCTGTGAAAGACAATTAAAACCCAAGTCACACAGGCAAACATTAGACAGAGTTCAGTGAATCCTACAGAAGATGGGGAGAAAGGATTGCAGGATCCAGAGGAGTAAAGGATAACACAAGAAAACTCACAGAATAAGCTAACCTGGGCTCCTATGGGCTCACAGAGACTGAATAGGCAACCAGAGAGTTTGCATGGAACTCAGGCAACTGAGGAACTAGGAACTCTGCAAATATGTTATAGTTGTGCAGCTTGGTCTTCTTGTGGTCCTCTTGTGAGACAGAACAGGGTCTGTCTCCAACTCATTTTGGAACCCTGCTTCTCTTACCGGGTTGCCTAGTTCAGCCCTAATCCATGCAGAGGTGATGAGTCTTACTGCAGCTTGATATGTCGTGTTTTGTTAATACTCAAAAGAGACCTGCCCTTCCCTAAACAGAAACGGAAGAGTGACAAGCTTTGCACTCTGATTGTCAGACAAGCTTTATTTGTTAGATCACAAACAAAATATCATCACAAAGTTAAACAATAATAAGACATTTTTATAATGTAAGAAAAATGTTCAAACCTAGTATGCGTGTAATGCCTTTAGCTGTGAAGATTAAAGTCGAGAAAGAAAATTTGAGTGTATGTTTAAAAAATGAAAAGAATCCTGATGAGTCCTTCCTGAGGACTCGTGTTATGTTAACTTCTGGGAAAAATTTCTTTCTGGAAGTGGAAAAAGAGGAGGATTTTTAAATAAATGAGCCTGTGATTATGAACACAATGAGAAAAGCTCGTTCCCCATTGATTTCTAACAGTTTGCATGTGTTACTTATTAGCTGTTTTAACTAACCTAAATTTTTTGGTGAGTTATTCAAAACAGGACATCTATTGCAGATAAAAGTAATACATGAAACAAAAAGTATATTTTGTCAGCTTCCCAAGGTATTTCTCTATCAGGACCAGAATTGTTTCAATGTTTTTCATGTAAATGAAAGAGATGAAATATTTCTAAAGAGACAAAGTGACAAATGAGGAATAGCATGCAAATATTGTGGATATATATATATATATATATATATATATAATGATTATAAACTATTTTCATGAGTTATGTGTAAATACATAAGGGACATATGGACTATATTTCCCTGGCAATACACCCGGGTTGAAAATTAAAAAGAAAAAAATAACCACCTTGGCAAAAATCTGACAATACTTTGCCAAACCTCAACAGTTGGAAAAATAGCTTGAAACATTTGAGGAACCAAAACATGGATGAGTGTGTCCTAGTTAGAAGGCCTTTTACGGTCAGACGAATGTGGGTAATAGTGGAGGAGTCAGGGTGGAGACACAAATCATGAATAACACATGGCTTGGCATCATTCCAGTCAATTTAACAGAAACTCAAATTAAAATATTTCACAGAATGTACCTGACTCAAGTTTTCACACCAAACAAACTGAAGAATTCCCTGGGTAGTTGACCCAGTTTGGAAAGTTTTAACAAGTTAGCATCTCCATATTGTCTGGCACTCTACTCTGTTAAATATAAATTCTGGACTTAGCAGGATTTCAAGAAGCTTGAGCAGGCAGGTGGGCAGGTAGAGAAGATCACATGACTGGAAGTGCTTCATTGGAGGAGAGATTAAGAGGATTGTGGGTATATCAGAAGTGAAATTCTATGTCTAAAGTTAAGTATTGTATCCCCAGAGAAGAAAATATTAATAGATTTTAGGTCCTTAGCAAACCTGGGTTAAGAACTTTTGGTAATGCATGCTCACAAAGATGAGATGCAAAAGAGAGAAGCTGTCATGACGAGAAGTGGTAAAAATGAAAATACTGAAGAAACTTAGCACAAAACTGAATCTCTTAAGAAATTCTAAAGATGCAAAAATCCTAAAGTTTCAAAGAGTCAAGAACTCTTTGATCTCCTTAAGAGAGGGATTCAAATCAAACACAGAAAGAAGATCGACAGACAGATTAGATGGATAGATAGATAGATAGATAGATAGATAGATAGATAGATAGATGATAATTACATTATTTTCAGTCTTCTCTGTTAAAATGTTATTTTTGAACTCAAATAAATATATTTATGTAAAGTTGAAGGCTTACGTTGGTTGAAATAGCAAAGGACATTTATTTGTTGTTTTCTTTGACATCTAGGTCTACTGAATTGTGTTGTAGCAGCTTGAACAAAGCTGCAGTAAATAAACAAAGCCTCTGGGATATATATGTTTGATAATTCATGGAAATGTGAAGCTAAAAGAAAATGATCTGCTACTTCTATTTTAAGAGCAGTTAAGAGTATATCGTGGTGGTTTCAACTTTCATTATTAAATATGAGCAAAACTAAATAACCCTTTAGGATTTGTATGATTTTAAAATTTATAAATTCTCAGAGAATTTTAGGATATAATGTGTGTGACTTATTGGAGCTTCCCTAAGAGGGAACCGGCTACCAACAGATAATTTCTCATGTTCGTAACTCTGAGATTTAGAACAAAAGTAATGGCTATGGAATAGTAACTAGTAAAGGTTTTCAACTGCCTTCAAATAAGTAATTATGAGGAAATTCTAAAAGGACTTTCAATCAACAGAAAGATGAATTTATCTGAAGTGTGTGTGTATGCATGTTAAATATTTGATACTTGGCAGATATCAGTCATATTATCTTTTTGATTCTCACTTTCTAGTTTAATGCTTATGGCAACATGACAATGAGCCAAGGTCAGAAATGAGAAACATGCAGAATGGGTGTTGAGGAAGCATAGCCACAATGATGAAAAGGCTCATGATGCACTATCAACAAACTAGCCATGGCATCACACACGCTTTTCTTCACAGTCTGTGCCACATATATTGGATTTACTCTAAAGGTGCCACGATTATATGACCCAGTCCTTGGTAATTCATCTATCAGTTGATCAAGAAATTGATCCTGTTTGTTTTGTATTTGTTTTTAATATAAAGCTAAGCTAGATTTTTCCATCTGGGCTTTAAATTCTATGTATATTTTATAAGCGCTCATGCAAGATGAATGCTAGATGAAAGAAGTCAGATGACTTCACTAAAAGTTGGCAAATGCCAGAGTCCATGAGAAATTGAAGAGATCAGAAACAACCTCCATGGCCACCTGAAGAAGTACTGCCCACTGATGACTTCATCTTGACTCTCAAATGTTATTGACAGCTGACCTTCCAAATTACAAAAGAACAAAGTTCTATCACCTTATGTCACTAAGGTTGTGGCAACTTCCTCACAGAGACTGATGAAGATACCAGGAAAGCTGGCTGGGTTTTGGTTTTTGTTTTGTTTTTGTTTTTGTTTTTCACAAAGATCACCACAGTCCCATCCAGTGCAGCAGTGTGTCAAAAGCAAGCAAGTTCATGCAGTGCATATGGCTGCAGAAGTGGTCAATTTCTCCTTGAGGTAGTGAGCACCTGCCAGGAATTTTTGTAGCTGCACTTAAAGATTAAACACATTTTCACAAGATGCCTTTGACCCAGATAAATGTGAGAAAGAGCATTATTATTACACAAAAGCAGAAAACACAGAAGGAAAGCGCTCAGGAGGGAGTCTGAGGTGCTGGTAAACTAACACATAACCCTACAGAACTGGCCAAGCAGAGATGGTAGGCTACTAAGAGGCTGTAGAAAGGGACCTGGGGCCCCGGGTTGGGTTTTTGCATGGTACTTATGATTTTTAACTTAATACTCTAAGTGTTGGGAACTCTGAAGAGTTTCAAAGCAATCAAAAGAAGGTCACAAAACATTATTTTACTGGTAGTTTAAGAAAGCCATTTGGGTAAGAAATTGAATGGGGTCAGACAGCAATCAGGAGACCATGTCACAAACACTGGCAATGCTCTCTCTGCCGTATACACCTAAAGTGACAAGGAGATGAACACAGAACTATTTGTGAGGTCTAACTGACCAAATAAATATTGGGAATGAGGAACTATTTCAGGGTACTTGGCTGCAGCAGCAACACGGGTTAGCAAACAATGCCATTACCTGAAAAAAAAAAAAGTATGACAGAAGGGATTTGTGCAATCTTTACACAATCCATCGACTCCATAAATATTTACTATCCACCTACTTTGTCCGGGATCTGGGCTACTGGCATTCAATAACATCCCAGGCCCTGGGATATTGACCTGAGGAGGTCAAGTAGCTCACACACCCAGGATGAAGAGGGAAACGGGTCGCTGGGGGACTGTTTAAATGTTTTATTTGGTTTTGTTTTGACTTTTAAGTAGGTGTGTAATGTAAGAAGGTGAGATAGAGGGTGGAGAGGCTGTTATTCAGACTAGAAAGAGTAACCAATGTGATGGGAGAAGCTTCAGTGTTAACAACAGGTTAAGCTTGTAACAATATTAATGTTACCTTAAATACAACTGGAACTTGCACTGATTCGTCAAAGCCGTGGCTTTCACATACAGGTGGAACACATAATCACCTCCTCTTACAAATATTCCATCCTTTTACTACAGAATGGTCTTTCATTAGGATGATTTATGATCATTAAAGAACTGCAGACCAAGGTGGTAGGTGGAATCTTGTTAGGACCACTGGCCAGCTCCCAAATAACCACCCAGAGACTTAATATTAATATAAATACTTGCCTCATAGCTTAGGCTTGCTACATACTAGCTCTTGCAATGTAAATTAATCCATATTTCTTATCTAAATTCTACCACATGACTCAAGGCTTGTTAATGTATTTTCCACATGTCCTGCTTCCTCTGTATCTGGCTCATGATTTCTGAGACTCTGCCCTTCTGGCTCTAATGCTCAATCTCTTCCTATCCAGCTATAGGCCAGTCAGTTCTTTATTAATTAATGAGAGTAATATATATTTACAGTGTGCAAAGATTGTTCCATAGCAGCGGGTACTGCACCAAATGACTCCTACCCAATATGGGTGCTGTAAGGGAAATATTGTAACAGATAAGAAAACATGTTTTCTTAATTTCACAGGCAGAAACTGTTATTTTGGACTCACAAAGCACAAAGTCCTGCTGCCTTCAACTTGTAAACTATCTTATAAACAGACAAGTGAAAAATCCAGAAACAATCAACACATAGATATATTTTGGTAGAATTGACCACATTCAGTTCTTTGGGGAAATAATAAAATTTTTGTCCTATTGTCACATTTTTCCATGTTTATAGAGATTGCCTTTTGTTACTTTAAATGAGATCAGGGTCCTCAATTAGGGATGTCATTCCTTGGAATTCAATGTGTATGTAGTTCTTTTTAATGAATTCAAACAATTAAACATAGTATTAAGATGAACAAAAAGTCATAGTAAGGGTTGAAAGAATGGCTCAGCCATTAAGACCATTTGATGTTCTTACAGAGGACTCAGGTTCAGTCCCCAACATCCATAACGTGTCTCACAGCCATGGTAACAGCAGTTTCTGTAGCCTGACATCCTCTTCCGCCTTCCACAGGTACCAGACAGGAATGTGCTGACCATATGCATACTCATCATTTGCATAAAATTAATAAATACATTTTAATTCATAGTATATATGGTGATTTCTGTGTGTGTGTTTGTGTATGTGTGTAACATGTGTATCTATAAACCAGAAACTCCATTTAGTGCTCCCACTGGAAAATGGATAATCTAACAGTGACCACATCCCGAAAGAAGGATGACTATCCCTCCTCCAGCAGCTATCCACTGCCAATAAATTCTCAGTTTGAGGATGGAGCTTATGAGTTCTGCTCCATATATACTGGAATTTTGACAGTGTCTTTCTTGTAAAAATATTTTTTACTGTTTTTGAACCACGAAAGGATCACCTTCTGTATTTATCACCTGTCATTTTTCAGGCATACCCTGAAAAGATTAACCAAATATTAATCTGTTTTTCTTGATCATTTTTGTATTCTCTCTCTGCTTATACAAAGATCTCACCTTTAGCCCCCCAAAAATATTGTTTCACAAATACTGAGTAAGGACAAATCCTTCTAAGTACTAATTTTTGGCACATTTTTCCTGTCCCAATGGATTAAGCAAAGTCAACTTTTCCTCCCGTAGATACAATATTATAATAAGGAATAGTTCCCTAATGTGTCATCCTTTTCACAAAAGGGCACCAGAATCTCTATTAAGATTATTGGTTTGTAATTACGCCCTAAACTTACAAACTTTATACACAGTATGAAGCTCTTCTATTAAGTCCATGAGAAATATATGGTTTGTTGAAGACACCCTTGAAAGAAATATCAGGAATAAAGGTGAATAGCAATGGGCTTCTTGAGGAAAGCGTTTGTGAGCCACAGAAAGAAAACAGAACTTGGAGTCAGGAAACTTGAACAGCTGTCCCTTACTCTGCTGTATGTGAGGTCTTTGCCCTTACTCTAGTCACACATTATTTTCACACCTAAATGCACCCATGAGCAAAATACTATTAGTCATAACCTCCTCATCAGTTGAAACAAATACAGTCATCTATCCAAATTTACAGTCGTTGTTACCTCATAAGCAGACGATATGTATTTAGTTACTAATGTGAGTGTGATATTAACAAGACCTATGCAAAGGTATTTAGCACAGTTTCGGACAGTATTTCCTATAGTGTTTTTCCCCAATAGTGTTTTAGGGACAGAGAGTATTTAAGACAAAATAACCAAAAAGTCAATCTGAGGAAGCCATGTGAGCTGTCAGAAGGTCAACTGAAGTCAAGAAGCCAGTTCAGAGTGTCTTAAGTGTCATGAACATCAAGAAGCAGTGGCAATAATGCAGCTGTGTGTGGTCCCCTGCCAGGACTCGGAGGAGCTGGCAGAGTAGAGAGCTTGAGTCATTGGTAGTCAACTTGTTGTAAGTAAGAACCACCTGTAGTTAAGACAAGTGTCTCATTGAATTTTTTAGAGCCAGAGAAAATTCAAGGATCTCTTTGATGCAAAGTGCATAGCCCTCAGTGCTGGCTGGCGGTGCTTTCGAGGAATTTCTTCCTGCTGCACATATATCATAGAAAAGTGTCTCTTCTATGCTTCCTTTTGTAGGGAAGTGGGATTCAGGAACTGGATCCCAATGGGGTAAGTGTCCTGTGTTTAGTGCTTCCCTTTCCTAATTTCCTTTCAGTTTTTAAATTATGTATCAGTATTCATGTATGTATCATATCCATGCATATGAGTATAGATGCCTGAAGAGGCAGATGTGGCTGCTGTGACCCAAACTTGAGTCCTCTGCAAGAGCAGCAAGGAGTCCTAACTGCTGAGCCATCTCTCCAGACCTGATCCCAACTTATTTACAAAGTAAAGGAGAAACTTTAATGTCCTATGTAAATTGGAGATGGCAAAGTTCTGTCTCGGCAACAGACAAGAAAACCTAAATTGAGTTTTCTAAACCATAACACCTCTGCCATTCTCATTCTATTTTTCTTTCTCTCCATCTTGCCCAGAGGACCTTTCTTACTATCAAAGTTAAACCTGGACCAGAAAGATTATTTAATGGGTAGGGGTGTTATCACTTAGGCCTGAAGACATGAGTTTGATCCCAGGGACACGTGTAGAGGTGAAAGAAAAGAACAATTTCTATAAAGTTGTCTTCTGACCTGCACATACACACACCTTTCCATGCAAACCTCTATATACACACATGTGAGTGCGCATGCACATGCATGCACACACACACACACATACACACACACTGTGATGATAATAAAGTTATAGTATTTATAAAAGTTATATCTTGTATAGGGACACTTAAAAATTCTTTGTCTCTTTTTTCTTCCCTGTTAAAGCTACTAAACTTGGTGCATTCTCTATTCCCTTCTAACTAGTTCTAGATAAATTTTCATTTTCTTTTTATGTATTTACATTTCAATTTCAATAAAAGCCTCATGCCTCTTCTATCTTTTCATTTTTGTTTTTTAAAATTCCACAAATAAAAAACAGACACACAAATACACTGTTTCTGGGACTATAGTTTAGCCCAACCACTGTGAAAATCAGTATGACAGTTCCTCAAAAATTAAAAATGAAAACCCATATCTTACAGTTACACTACTTCTGTGTATCCACACCCAGGAATCATCTAATATTCATGAGTGATACCTGTATGTTCATATGCATTGGGACATTACTCACAATAGTATCTAATAATGTGAAATCACTTACACATCTGACAATATGTGAATGAATGAAGAAAATGTGTTTGTGTGTGTGTGTATACACTCACATAAACACATAACAGTTTAATTTGGACATAGACATAAAATTCCATTATTTGCAAGAGAATAAGAGGAACGTGAGATTGTAATGTTGAGTAAAGTAAGATTCAGGAAGAAAAATAGCTCATAATTTCTCTCATATACATATATTATATATATCACATTATATATATAACTTCTTTCATATATACATATATGACAATATGGAAGGGGATAAGTGACTATTTGTGTAAGGAGAGTGGAAGAGTGAAAGAAGTGGACAACAATGGTAGCATTAATGTGAATATTAGCAAAGTATCTGATAAATATACATGAATATGTAATAATGAAGTCCATGATTCTCTCAAAGGAAATACTGGGTAAGTGAATAACAATGTAACTGATAGTGGAACATGCCAGTGTAAAACCTAAGTGAAGCTCTTTGTTTGAGAATGACTAGCTGCAGGTAAGGCCACAGAGCTAATACTATTTGAGACTATATCTCACGTGTTTGAGTAACAACCTTAAGCTAGTTGTGTGATGGTTTTATTTATTAATTAGAATAAAGTGATTTAAAATGCCTGAGATAATCAATATGAGGAGGTAAGATTTTTTTTTTTTTTTTGAGTTCTTGCATTGGAGGCTGCAGTGCTGGTTGGTTGACCCTACCGCTTTCAGGGCTGTGAAGAGGCACACCATGGAGGCACAGTGTGCAGACAATGCTGCTCTCTTTGTGGTTATGAGGAGGAGAAAGGGAGGGGATGGGACCCAAACCCCTCATGGGCGTATTTAAGGAACACTTACTCAAACCAAAATGATGATCGTTACATATTAAACACTCCCAGCTGGGAAATGCAAAATAGTGCTTCTCTGTTGCTTTCCTTGGTATACTGTTTCCCAGGAGGAGAATCTGTAGGAGATGAAAACAAAGAAAGCAGTGTCTTTGCATTTATTAATGTTGATGAGCAAAATCAGGGGAGTCTGTGAAAATGCATCTCCTCCAACAACCTTGGAACTATAGCCTACGCTTACAACTTCTGGAGAGGGCTTTTGTAAAACTGCCAGGAGATATGCAAGATGTGTGAGTGTGTGAGTGTGTGTATGTGTGTGTGTGTGTGTGTGTGTGTGTGTGTGTGCTTGTGAACCCATGAGTACACAAAGAGCAGAGGCAGGTGTCAGGTAACCTGCTCTATTATTTTTTAACCTTATTTCCCTGAGACAAAGTCTCTTACTGAATATAATACCAGTGAGTAACCAGCAAGGGCCTCCAAGCCTCCTTTCTCTGTTGCGTCCCAACTCACTCCCATACTACTAGAATTACAGATGCCAACAGACATACCCAATTTCATGGGTTCTGGGAATGTGAACAAAGCTCCTCATATTTGAGCAGGAAATGATCTTACCTGCTGAGAGATTTCCCCAGTTCAAAAAATCAGAGTTCAGTAGAGTCTCACAGAGATACTTATCAGATTATTACTATAACTAATTGTCAAAGATAGAATAAAAATCCAGCTATATTCTGTAAAGAGACGTGCAGAAGTATAAAATAATGTTACTCATTTCCCTTTTTCTAATTTAGAAAATACAGTTATTTTCATGATTATTGACTGCATTAGCATACAATAGATTTATTTTAAGATAAGTAAGCAAATAATTATGCTTCCAGTACTATATTGTTTTTTTAATATGGTAAACATTAGTAGATGTAACTCACAAGACCAATTTGGGAGGCTCTCCAGTAAATTTTAAAGAAAAGAGCCTAGAACCATTAATAATTTACTGATTTATGGTTTATTTTCCCTTGTTTAGAAAAAGCATGAAGAAAAATAAAGAATAATATCCTACTTTATTATTATTTTTTTTAAAAAAAAAAGAAAGAATGGAAGAAAAGAAGGAAGAAAGGAAGGAAGAAAAGAAAAAGAGTAGTAACTATGATTTATAGAACTACATTAATACACAATATACTTAATACTTGTAAACATTTTTTTAAGAAGAAAAAGTACAAAAAAGAACTTGGCTGTGTCTGTTGGTTTTTGATGGAAGGTCAATAAACATCTACCAAGTTCTTGTTCAAGTTCCTAATGCTGGGAAATAACAGAACAGGAAACCAAGTGAGTCCTAATCCCAAAATATGTTATTCTGCCCCCAAAAGCTGATGAGTCAGTTCATCCTTGGCTTCCATGAAACTTCATGTTTTCTTGTTCAACTCATGTAGACATGGGAAGGACATTTCATCCAAGGCAGATCACTATTTTCATCGCTGAACTTTCTGTTTCTCTTTTAAGCATTCCTTCGCTTCATGGGTGTACCTGTTGCATAATACATTAAAGAATTATCCTAAGGTATGGATCTGAACTGTTCCCCATACACAGGCTTGCTTTTTGAATGTCTATTCCCTAGCTATGACTCTAATGGGGAGGTATGAGAAGCATTATGAAATGGGGTCTAGCTAAAAGAAGTAGCTCACTAGGATAGGACCTTTGAAGGGTGTACGCAGTCCCTGGTTTCTGCTTGCCTATCTGCTTCATTGTCTCCTATGGGATTCTGCTATCTGCTCTCACCTCCATGAACTGAGGGGCTTGATGCCATGCCTTTCTTGACATAGTAGACTTAAACATAATGAAATTCAGTGCAAAAACAAGTATCGCCCCTCCTTAGGTGGTTTCTGTCAGTACTGGGTCAGAGGTAGGCCAAGTAACCAATACAAATTCAAATACAGCAAAAATGCTTCTGGATGCTTCAACCCAAAATTTATTCCAAGTGTTATTAGTTCAATAGCTGTATCTTGGCCTTACCACTTGAGCATTATTGAAATGCTAAGGCTTTTGACTCTCTGTGAGTTCATTTTAATGGAAGCTAAAGACATGGATATGTATCTACACATTTCAGCAGTTTTCCAGTTTTCCCAGTGTTTCTGGTGTACAAACTGTTCACTGGATGAATTTCTCAAAGATTGTATTTCCTTATTTCACCCATTCACAGCATATGTGAAATTCTTCACAAGCGCATTGAGTCATTACTTCATTTCCTTTGTAAATGGACCCACTTTATTGTGTGCCTGAACACACAACTGCCTTGTTCTTATTCAAGCTCTCTTCTCTCTGCCCTCAACATTAATAGCCTTTTTAGGAAGACTTCTTTTGAAATGAAGAAAAGTTAGTTTTCATTTTAATCTCTTTAGCTGATTGCTTTGTAATAAAAGGTGTTATTGGCTTTTCAATACTAAATGGTCAGCCCTGAGGACATATGTTCAAAGTAACATTATAAAGACTGAACAAGTTTTGCTTACTTATTTAGAGAAAGAAATTTATTGCAGGTAATAACAACTAATAAAAAGAGGTCAAGAATTATAAAAAGAAGAAGGAGGGGTGTAGAGGAGGGTTTGTGTGGAGGACAGGGAAAATGGGGTAATTATAATTTCCAAAATAAAAAAAAATTTAAAAAACTTAGAATTAAATATGCAAGACAACTGCAATATTCAAGTTCTTCAGGAATTTTCTTAGATGTTGAGGTGTCTGAGGATAACACAGAGAGTAGGCATTAAAAATGCTTCAAGGTCCCTAGCGGCAGTAGGCAGGCAGCGGGCCCTGAGAGCAGCCAGTCCCAGGCAGAGACAGCTGCCAGTTCCTGAGCGGTGGCTGGTCCCAGGCAGGCTGGTCCCAGCAATCCCAGGGGTGTGAGCAGGTGACGGGTAGAAGGCACATGGACAGATACATCATACAGAATAGAACTGGATATTTATTACTTAGAAGGGAGATAGCGTGGGGGAAGAAGGAGAAGAGAAAGGAGAGAGACAGAGAAGGGAGCGGGAGAGAAGGAAGCATGCATGCTAAAAGGAACAGTGAGAAGCTAAGATGGCAAGAGGAGGGCAGGGGTCGCCAGGAGCAGGTGTGGCTTGTCTCTTAAAGAGACAAAAACCATAACAGTAGGGAAGGTTATTTTGTGATACTTCGCTCAAGCAGAAACAGTCAGCACTGATTCTCTTCCAGGGCAGGGCTCTATAATAGAACTATTATTAAAACTGAGATAGCAATTGTTCTGTTCTTTTTTTTTCAATTTTGAGCAAGATTAAATAAATGATTATGGTGATGATGATGATGATGATGATGATGATGATGATGATGATGATGAATTGCCATTCACTCCTCAAAAAAGATCATGTTACATGAGGTTGACATATTAGGGAAGCAAACAAACATGAAAAGTCTCTAAGGTCTGTCATGCAGCCAGTGTATGTGGTTGACAGTCGGTATGCCCTGCAGCAAGTCTGTGCAGTATATACAGAAACTTAAATTGCTTAAATTTTTTTACACAGACTACTTTAATACTGTTGATGATTCCAGGAATAAGAAACACAAATAGGAAAGTTATTTTTTTTATCGTTCTCATAGATGTCAGAGATAACAGCCTTCAGAAGTACATACTTCAACCTCTTTGAAAGTGCTTCCCTGTGGCATCCACTGTTTATTTTTAACCTTGGTATCTAGAACAGAACATCTTAGTCTTAAACATTTTTGTTCCTCTCTTGTTTATGATTTCCTTTTAAAAGTCTTCTTTGGGGACCGAGTCGGAGATAAAGTCTGACTAAAATGAAATGCACATGAGAAGCAGTAAGACATAGCCATTCAACTACTGTAACGGGCTTTCTTTAAACTCTTCCTTATCTACTTAAATAGAATTCGGGCCGTTTTGTTGACTTACACTGTTGGAAGTCTAAACTTTGACGTCTGTTACTGGTAATGATACATTTGCTGGTCCCTTGAACTAGTTCAGCAGAATCTCAATGCTTCATCCTCATAAAACACGGCAGCATAAGGACTAACGTTGCCTCTCATTTGGAAAGGAGAAACCAAGAGCATGAAGTGCCTAACACAGCATCACAGTGTCCAGCCAGGGATACAAACCTGTCTCTTAACTTACTGTTGTTGCTTTTGAAAGATGTGACTAACCAGATAGAAAGTTAGCACAAAGGAATCTTTTCCAAAGTTCGAGAAAAAAAATACAGAAGCTAATTACATCAGTATGATCAATAAAGCTGGGTCCCAGATGAGGGATAATTCTCTTTTGATATTCTCTCTTCTTGTTTGTTTGCCTTTATTCCTCCCTCCATTTTTTTCTTGTACCTTCTCTTCTTTCCTCCCTTTCCCTTTCCCCCTTTCCACTTCTTTCTTTCACATTTCTACAGCGATTTATTGAAAATTATTTTCATTTTGCATTTTGTGGCACTCAGAGAACAAGATGACATTGAACAGAGTCTAAATACATGCTTCTGTTTTGCTCTCTCTCTCTCTCTCTCTCTCTCTCTCTCTCTCTCTCTCTCTCTCTCTCTCTCTTTCTCCTTAATCCTTGGCTCAAATCTGTTTTACATTCCTCAGCTTCCTTCGCACAGTCTTAGGGTGTGGCCCTATGCTTTTACTACCATGTAGCCTGTATTTTTACCAATGATTATAAAAATGCATTTTCTAGGAAAACACAAATAAGAGAAAAAGTTCCCTTCTACTCTCTTCTTATCTTCCATTTCTATGTCAGTCTTGGGAATAACAAGTTAGGAATTGGGCAGAACCACGCAATGGAATAAGATGGTTCTTTGATGATGGTGTGGGTTAGAAATATGTTAGCTACTAAAACATGCTGGACTGAAACATGAGCTAAGAATACTACGGAACCACTGAACCACCGGAAACCTAAGGGTGTTTGTCAAGCAGATAGACTGTTTATTTCTTTTCTTCTTATTTTGGGAATTTTTGCATGTTTGAGTTATATGTGCAAATCTGAGTAGGTGTGTGGAGACTTAATTGAATGTGTGCATGTGTGTGTGTGCGCGCACGCGCGTGTATGTGTGTGTGTATGTGTATGTGTGTGTGTCAGAGATTGATTTTGGGTATCTTCCTCAAATGCTGTCTATTTCTTTCACTGAATGTGGAGCTCACCAATTTGACTCAGCTGACTACTAACTAGTAAGCCCCCTGGTTATAGCTAACTAGTTGGATCCAGGAATTGACCTGTATCTGGCTTCCCATCACTGAGATTACATACACACACCACTGTATCTGGTTATGTATTCAGATTTAGGTCTTCATGCTTGTGTGACTAGGCCCTGTCCTCTAGACTTTCCTTCTTTCTGTGTGCTCCCTGGATCTCCTGACTCTACAAACAATGTGTATCCAGCTGAAGGTAAAAATGAATGTTCCAAGGGGAGCTTCGATGTGGGAAGCTCTTTTTAGAATCAACTGCTCCTAACATGTGTAAGGGCATCTTAGTGGCCAAGGTTCATATCCTGGGTCCATATCTATGGGCAAAGAATGGGAATTTTGAGCATATGATTAGATTTACTGAAGTAACTCCAGTTTTTGCTATTAGACAAAGGATAGTAAGGAAATGGTAAAAGAAATATCAATAAATACGTAAAAATGTAATTGTGTAAAATAGTTAATGCAGATTTTTGTTTATTATTCCTGCCTCCTCTTTCCCGTTTATTTTACAATTAACTGGAGGTACACTGGTGAGGAAGAAAAGAGAGGCCCATTTTCAGAGAGTATATTCCAGTGAGGAAGGGGATGGAAGAGAGACAGACATAGCATGCTATAGAGCCAAAGGTGAAATGAAAAAGAGAGCAAGAAATTGAGAAAGAATACAAGAGAGAGGGAGTAAAGAAGGGAAGAAGAAAGATTGAGGAGGATGGAGTGTTGCAAGGAGGGGCTGCTTGTTTATCCCAGTCCACCCAGATAGCTTAGCTCCAAAATAACCACACAGAAATGTATTAATTAAATCATTGCTTGGCCCATTAGCTCTATCCTCTTATTAGCTAACTCTCACATCCTGGTTTAATCAATTTCTATTAATCTGTATATCACCACGAGGCCATAGCCTACCACCAAAGTCTCAGCACATCTATCTCCTGTAGTGGATCCATGGCATCTCCCTGACTCTGCCCTTCTTTCTCCCAGTATTCAGTTCTGTCTTCCCTGCTGACTTAAGTTCAGCCCTATCAACTAGCCAGGCAGTTTCTTTATTCATGAATGCTAACCACAGCACAAAGGGCACTCCCACATCAAGGGAGGGAAGTAGACAAAGAGAAGAAAGAAGGAAAGGAGGGAGGGAGTGAAGAAGGGAAAAAAAGGAGGGAGGGAAGGAAGAAAGAGAAAAGGAGTTAAAAGAAAACAGAGATGCCAACTGAAAGCCAACTATGAGACTTCAAATCAATTTTTAACCTACAGGAATTTTACTTAATGTAGGATTGCCTCAGCCTTAGATGTCTATCAAAAGTCAAAAATAACAGAGTTTAATAATAGTCTTAAGACATCGTAAAATGGTTCTCTGGAAGCTAGGAAACACTCTGATGGGTTTATTTGTCCTTTAATTCTCTGGCATTTTTGAAAGTTATGTATGTATTATCTGAAATATTTTGTCAAGTTCAGCTGTGGTTCCACATGAGAAGTCTTCTGTACTTCATACTAACCAATTTCCTTCTTTTAGCATTTCCACATTCCTCTGGCTCAACTGTACCATTCTCCAAAATAATGAAAAACATCTCCAAAGGTGATAGATAGCTGCAACAGTTGTATATTTAATTGTACATGTCAGGTAGAAGTGGGTCTGAACTGAAGACAAAAACAGGTTAGAGATTATATAGTTAATTGTGAATAGGTATAAAGAAATATGCAATCCACTATTAGAAATTAGTTCTATAGACTTCTAAGTCAGAACTCTTTCAGATATGATGTGGGAGTCCCTTCTGTGTGCTGTGATTATCATTAAGGAATAAAGAAACTGCCTTGGCCTGTTGATAGGGCAGAACTTAGGTAGATGGGGAAGACTAGATTTAATGCTGGGAGGAAGAAGGGCGGAGTGGGAGAGACACCGTGGATCCACCACTGGAAATAGATGTGCTGGAACTTTGCTGGTAGGCCACGACCTCGTGGTGATACACAGATTAAAAGAAATGGGTTAAATTAAGATGTAAGAGTTGGCCAATAAGAAGTTATAGCTAATGGGCATGCAGAGATTTAATTAATATGGTTACTGTGTGATTATTTTGGTTCTGGGCGGCCTGACGAACAAGCAGCCTCCTCCTCCACAGATATGATTAGACAGATACCTGGACCACCATTTGGTGCCAAACTAGCAGGGCCATCAAGAATCCAGTGAGATTTGTGTGGAGACTTATGGACATCCTCAGGGGATGCTTTTGAACTTGGTCAATAGTAGCAGCAGGGACAGTTTAACTACCTCTACCTTTAGACTTATCTTCATCTTCATGAGATTTTGATGCCCCATCTATCTGTGCTAGGGAACATGGTTTCATTCCTAGCATAGTCTGACAAGGGTGTACACAGATGCAAAGAAGGTTCTGAAAGGAGAACAGGGGAATCAGTAACGCACAAGGTTGGCTTTGTAGAAAAACCACATGGAGAACCACTAACCAGCATTAATTCTCTAAACTGCCAATCTGGAAGGCTCTATTTCTGCTGACCTTTGGCTCACATTGTCAAAGGTCAATTATCAAATCTGTTGTGATCTTGGGATACTTCAGCTAGTAATAAAATTGGGGAGTTTGCAGCAGCACAGACATTAAGGGCAACATTAAATAAATGGGACCTACTGAAACTGAGAAGCTTCTGCACAGCAAAGGACACTGTCACTAAGACAAAAAGGCAACCCACTAACTGGGAGAAGATCTTCACCACCCCCGCAACAGACAAAGGTCTGATCTCCAAAATATATAAAGAACTCAAGAAACTAGACGTTAAAATGCTAATTAACCCAATTAAAAAATGGGGCACTGACCTGAACAGAGAATTCTCAACAGATGAAATTCAAATGGCTAAAAGACACTTAAGG
>NW_026067912.1:15425047-15538724 GCF_014885135.2 Alexandromys fortis | reverse complement strand
AAATGGGAGGCGGGGAGGAGGCGGAAATCTTTTTTTTTCCAATAAAAAAATTATATTTAAAAAAAAGAAAAAAAAAGAAATATAGAAAGGATTAGAAAAAAAGAGTAAATTTCGACTCTACTTTTAAACAACTATTCTCAAATATGTTTCATTGTTATTGAATTTTGTATATTGATATAAATTAAAGTTTATTTTCATTAGAAAAAAAATTGGGGAGTTTGCAACAGTGCCATGTATGGTCTCAAGGAGGGGAAAAGTTGAGGAGTTGATAATGAACCTTTGCATTTTCTTAGACCTTGGTCAATTTTTTTTTTTGGTAAGTTAGTGTGCATTGTTTCCTCCATCTTCCAAGTATAATTTGGGAGTTGGGAAGTGAAGATCTGGAAAAAATGGCATCACTAAGATTAAATATATTGAGTAATAGTTGCAGCATCTTCCCCCGACCCTCATAGAGCAGTGTGCCCTGCTGCTGCCTCTAGGAGCTGCATGCACTAGGGCAGGCGGTTGTTCACTCACATCCTAAAGAAGAGAAGCTGTACAGGTTTGGTCTGGCCAGAACACAGAGCAGGCCACCCTTTTCTCCATTTCTTTACCATCTCTGGATGAATAGCCAGTTGATGATCGTCAGCCTTGTTTGGACTGCCTTCAGCTTCTTCCTCGGCAGGAACAGTCACATTGACAGCTACAATTACAACTGCATCTCCATCTACAATTCCTACTCATTGGGGCTTGGAAGTATGTCGCTGGAACTGAATTCGTGAGGAAGAAAAGGGAAAAGAGAGAGACCTCAAATGTTTCAAATTACTCTGGGTGGGAAATTCCTGGTTTTCCATGTATTTCCAGTAAGGCCTGATTTTTTTTTAAAGATAATTCCGGGAAAATAAAGGAAAAAAAAAACAGAATTTGGTTAACTCATAAAAGCAAGCAATATGTGCATAATTGTGTGGGAAATGTATAAACAGCATTTTACACTTAGTCAGCATAAAAATCACTTGGCAGTTTTCTTTACAGATAACACCTGTATGTCTTGATGTATGTGTGCATTTTTAATTCAAAGACTCTTATAAGGAATTAAAAATCTACCTTTTCTAAAAATGTATTTTTTAATCTTAAGTAAAACCGACTTGAAAACACATGTGGCCAATCACAACAAAAGATTGGTCTGTCGTAAATCCTATTCAGTCAGCAGAGAAAATGACAGAGTTCTATCAGGCATGAAGTAAATTCTTTGCTTAGGACAAAAAAATTCTCTCCAGACAAAGTCTCAAGAATATTATCTTTGCAAGGGAGAAATAATGGGATACTAGCTCTTCTATTTAAGTGAGTTCTGCGCAGGACTTTGTATCAGCAGTTAGCAAGGGCACCATGAGCTGTGGTGTGTGTGCCTGTATGCGCACACACGGTGACATGTGTTAAGTATGTTTGCTGGTTGTGAAATTATGGGACTTCACTAGTCATCAGATGCATGTCTGCATTGTGGAATACAAGAGATGGCAAGGGTGGAAAGTGAAGAGGGACATTATTCGGCCACAGGCTCTCTAAAAGCCCTCTGCAGATCGGGGCTTGTGTCAATTCTAGAATAGCAGATATGCTCATCGCCCTCCTGGCATAACTTTGGTTTTGAACTGCAACTTCTAAGAGCTAGAATATCGCAAATCAAAGGGACATAGGAAGAGGAGGCTAACTTCACATCATTTAAAAATGGGCCGTGCAGCACATTTCCATTCTCAGTATCCGTGCTCGCCCGCATCTGTGCTCTCTGCACCAAGGGAGAGCGTTCCAAGTGCAGCAAGGCCTGAGGTAGGAGTCTTGATGTGGGAAAGCAAAACAGAGTTGAGAGGCCGTGATTTTTCCATGTGGGAGGTAAGAAGCAGGTGTTTGGCTAGAGGGGAATACTTTACTGTCAGGTATTTCCTCCCTCTCACCATTAAAGCCATAGTTTGGGGTAGAGGTGAGGATTTGACACTTTAGCAAATGGAAATTTGAGAAAATACTACTTCACCCAGGTTCCAAAATTCTGTGGAGCGCAATGATGCTGGAAGCACGCAGTGTGGAACACCTGGATGTGTTACTCTCTCTCTTCCCCTCCGTATTTGTACTTTTCACGTTAGAGTCCAAGTACCTACTGATCTTCTCGTCTCCATTTTTGAGTCTGTGAATCCCTTGCAAACATCAATGGCGCCTTATTCACCTTCACAAGCCCCCAGAGAGTCTCGCAAAGTCCTTGACGCCCTGACTTGTCTTTTCCTAAGCTGTGCTGGTTTTAAGAGGTGTTGTGGATTGAACATAATTGAGAGTTAGGAGATTTTAGTTTTGGGAGAGCCAGTCACTAAAAGGCTTTTGATCCTCAGGCAAGTCATTTTGGCCTGGAGGTCTCAGCTTGTGACTGACTGGTACATGGTAGATGCCTTGCATAATCCCTATGGTAAATTTGAACTTGTAGCATTCTACAATAGAAAATCTTTCTTTGAAAAAATGTAAAGTTCATGTATCAGTGACTTGGGAGCATATATTCAATAAATGTAATGAAAAAAATCTCATTGCGTATGCACAAAGTTAGCCGTTAGAGCAAAAAGTAAAGAACAGCTCCATCTAAACATGGTGGACAATATAGTGTGCCTTCCTCTTGTAAAACTAAAGACTGTTATTTGCACACACATATACACACAAAAAAAGAAAATTTCTTCTGTGAATGAACAGTGATTAATTTCTTCTGTGGAGCGTCTCAGCTAGTGCTGGTTCACTGATGCAGTATCTTTGTTTCACACAGAAACAAAGTAACTTTCTACAGTGTATAAGTACTTTCCACAGAAAATAAAAATATGCCCAACAAAAACTTCCTTCAATAGGAATTTACTCATTTTATTTCAAACTCTGTCTGCCCCTTTCGCCATGACAAGTGTTTTCAATAAATATTAACTAATCAATCTTCACCTTTTGAAACATATCTACTCAACATATTTCCAAACATTTTATTAATTTTTCTGAATTCTTATGTCATTCATTTATCAGAGTTGAAGGCATGAAATTCAGATTCAGGAGTCCTGTTAGAAGAGCAGAGTTTTTGTTAAATGGCAAAGGCTTCATTGAGGACAAAGTCATTGGGAAGTTCCTTAAACTGCGTAAGAAAACTGATTGCAAAAGAAAACAGTCACAATTAACAACCCTAGCCTAGCCTCCCTGAAATGATTCTTTTAAGGATCATTTTAAAATCCTTGAGACACAGTTGAGGAGTCAGTTAAATGTTTCAAATGAAAGTTGTTTTAGAGACTGTATTTGATGCCAAATAGTGAATTTTTTTTTCTTAAAGTGGTATACAAGAAATAAAGTTTGTGTCTGAATTAGTTTTCCATTGTGGTGACAAAACATCATGATCAGGTCAAAATAAATAATAATTTAGCTTATGAAGCAGTTTAATTAAGCTCACAATTTTAGTGTGTTAGAGTCCTCATTGGAAGGAACAGCTGAGAGCTCACATCTTGATTCCGAAATTGGAAGCTGAGAGAGAACCCTGGTAAACTACAGAGCTTCCCATAAATGATGCACCATCTCTACTAAGGCTGAACCCCCTAAACCTTCCAAAATAGTTCGATCAGTTGGAGATCAAGCATAAGAGTTTCCGGAGGCCATTTTCATTCTGGCCACTGCTGTATGCAGAAGCACAAGGTAGTCTTCCCTGGAGGAACTATGTCATCAAGGCTATGGTGAGATGAGATTTCTGGACCTCCATTAAAGAATGCCTTTACTGGCAGCTCATTGTAGTGATGACTACAGAAAGCTATAGCCTTTGGGGAACTGTAATGCAAATGTTTACAGCAGCAGCCTCCTGATATAGTTCAGGATCCTTCAAGGCTACTAGGTGTTCCTGGCATCTCCATAATCCTCTAAGTGCAGTGATGGTTAATACCAACAGGATCTAACATCACCTGTACAGAGACAATTCTCTGTACACGCTTGTGAAAGTAATGCTAGATTTAGTTGATGCCAAAGATCTATCCTGAATGCACGCAGCACTATTTCATGAGGTAGGATTCTGGAGTGAAGCAATGGGGAAGGTGAGGTGAGCACCAATATGTGTCTACTTTTGCCTCTTAATTGCTGATGCAGTGTGACCAGCTGCCTAGTGCCTGTGCCACCATGTCTTCCCGGCAGAAGAGGATATGGAACACATTGTATCCCCTCATACCACGATCCAAAATAGGTCTAACCTTAAAGTGCTTCTTGAAGGGTATTTAGTCACAGCAGTGAGAGAAACAGCTGATACAATTTCTGCATAAGAACCAGATATCTGGATTGGGTTTCCTTGTGTACCAGAGCCCAGAGGGACACATCACACACAAACGTGATGAACATCACAGCTTGAAGGTTCTTCTGTTTTATTCTTAAGAATTTTTAAAATTGGAGTATACCAACATCATTTCCCCTTTCTCTTCTCTTTCTCCAACTCCTCCCAATGCATCCCCACCCATCCACTTAGCTCTCTCTCAAATTCATACCCTCTTTTATTTGAATTGTTGCTTTGCCTTCCCTGAGAAGAGAGGAACTGTGTAAGTATCTCGGCTATCCTCCGAACGTGTGGATAATATGGGGTGTATGCAGAGATTCATAGTGGACCGGCTGCGCATCAGCTTGATGTGAGAAACTCCCTGAATTTTCCTTTTGCCTTGTTAGAATTGATAATTAGAGGAAACAAAGAATGAAGAAACTGAGTAGCAGGGACCATGCCATCTGCCTACTAATGACCACCAACCTTCCTCCCCTAAAACATTCTTTCATCCTAGTAGGAGCTTTTGAAGCTGGGCAGGGGAGGGGGGAGCTGGCCAGGAGTGGCTGACTTAGGGGAGACCTAGCAAGTAAACAAAGGCGCGTTTGCCATTTAATTACCTTTTAAGACATAGACAGGAAAGTCTGAGCACAAAATTTCAAAGTCTGGTGGGGGGGGGTGCAGAATTGCTTTCACCAGTTAACTCTTTCCCACCCCGACATTCTACAGCCCCAAAAGTTCCAGTGGCTGGACAAGTTGTGGGCACTGACCAACTCTGCGCTGGAGAAAGCTGGGAGCACCGCCATTTATACACAAAGCCAAGGACTTCCCAGGCCGCCGCCGGCCCTGTCGGGGTCACCGCAACACTGCCTGCCCAGCGACGCGCCAGGAAGCGCCCGCTGCTGCTCAGTTGGTGGCCGGGAGAAGTTAGTCACCTATAGCCCGAAGTCAGCAAGTGTTGGAGCTTGAACAAACTAGGAGTTGAGAAGTTTAGAAATCAGCTACCGGGAACGGCTGGAGGGAGCCAGGGGAAAGAGAGCGGGACTTGGGAATGCACCGGCGGCTGGAAGCCTTGGCCAGTGGATGGAGTTGCCAGGTCTGCAAGACCAGAGCGCACCAGTCCGCAAAAGGACGCAAGAACTTCATATCCCACAGCAAGGGGAAGGAGGCAAGGAGAGACTTTTTAAAACACCAAAACACCCCTTCAGGAGATGAGGTAAGCCGAGGTTAGCCAACTCCGATTGGTTGTGAAATATCACACGGACCCAGAGTTGCTGTGGCTTTAAATGAGGCCAAGGAAATTTCCTGTTTTCCTGCTCAAATACTTTTTTTCTCCCTCTCTCCCCCTCTCTACCTCCTTTGTCCCTTCTTCTACCTAGCCAGGTCCTGGTCCCTTCCTCCTTGCCAGTCTCCCTTTCCTCGATCACCCTCCTCCACTCCCTGCGCCCTCCCCTAGGATTAGGCGCGGACCGGGAAGGGTGGGAGTGGTGGGGGAAGCTCTCCCTTTAAGAGGCAGCGTGCAGTGACGAATTGTTGAAATTGCCATTGCAGGATGGCACGCCGCTATAAATTCATTGTCCCACCTCCTCGCATCTTCACAGTGTTGGAGCCGCTCTCCGCGCCCGCAGCAGCCGACTGGGGATGACCACGGGCGGGAGGACGCGGTAGTGGAAGGGTCCCGGACGCCCCGCCTGGCTGGCTCGCCGCAGGCCGCCTCCTGCCTTTTGATTTTAAGCATTTTAGGATTTTTTTAAATTTTTTAATTTTTTTTCCTTTCCGTCTCTTTCCCCTCTACCTTCGGGTTCCAGCAGAGCCGAGGAAGCCCACCGAATACGAACGGAAGTGGATCGGGGCTTGGAAGCTCCTCCGCAGCCGGCGAGCCTTAGGCTTCGAGGGGGCGGGAGCCGGCGCGCACTAGTTGCGGGCTGGGAGTGCGGTCGCCCTCCTTACTCCTTTTTCTCATTTGTTTTGGTCGGTTTGTGCAACGATCTTATCTGCATTAGTCTTCTCTCCTTTTTCATATTTGGTAGCTCTCCACCGCCTGGCTTTTGCTTTTTGCTCCCCCTCCCCTCCCCCTTTTTATTTTTCTTTCTCCGTCTCTTGGAGCACAATTTCAAACATTTTCCAAACCAACAAAGAAAAAGTTCGCACGCTGGCACGGCGGCCAGGACAAGCTGGCGGTCTGCTGCGGGTTCCCTCTACCCTTCCTGGGCACTTGACCCAACTTTGCACGCGAGTGTGTAGAGTGTGTGGGTAGGTGGGTGGGAGAGTGAGTCCCCCACCCCCACCCCTGAAACTTCCATAGCAAATAGCAAACATCCAGCTAGACCCAAGCGCGCAGCCCCTCCCGGCGGGCAGCGCACTATGCGGCTCCAGTGGGCGTCCCTGCTGCTGCTGCTGTGCGCCTCCTGCCTGTCCCTGACCGCTGACAGCCCCACCACCACGGCACCTGCCCAGGATAAAACAAGGCAGCCTCGGGCTGCGTCAGCTGCAGCCCAGTCGAGCCAGCCGCAGGGGGAGGAGACGCAGGAGCTGGACCATCTGAACCTGCTGGCCAGGCAGCGCAGGAGCAGCGGGCTGGTGCAGAATATAGACCAGCTCTACTCTGGAGGTGGCAAGGTGGGCTACTTTGTCTATGTGGGCGGCCGGAGGTTCCTGCTGGATCTGGAGAGGGATGACTCAGTGGGCACCGCTGGTGGCATCCTTACCGCAGGAGGTGGACTTAGTGCATCATCTAGCCACCGGGGTCACTGCTTCTACCGGGGCACCGTGGATGGCAGCCCTAGATCCCTAGCTGTCTTTGACCTCTGCGGAGGTCTCGACGGCTTCTTCGCGGTCAAGCACGCGCGCTACACTTTGAAGCCGCTCCTGCGTTCCTGGGCAGAGGCGGAGGCCAGACGAGTGTACGGGGATGGGTCTTCACGCGTCCTGCACATCTACACCCGCGAGGGCTTCAGCTTCGAAGCCCTGCCACCACGCGCCAGCTGTGAGACTCCCGCGTCCCCACTTAGGCCTCAAGAGCGCCCCTCGGTGCACAGTAGTTCTAGGCGACGCACAGCTCTGGCCCCGCAGCTCCTAGACCAGTCAACTTTCTCACCCGCTGAGGATGCAGTTCCTCAGGCTTGGTGGAGGCGGAGGCGCCGCCGTTCCATCTCTAGGGCCCGCCAGGTGGAGCTCCTTTTGGTGGCTGACTCCTCCATGGCGAGGATGTATGGCCGGGGCCTGCAACATTACCTGCTGACCCTAGCTTCCATCGCCAATAGGCTGTACAGTCATGCTAGCATCGAGAACCACATCCGCCTGGCCGTGGTGAAGGTGGTGGTGCTGGCCGACAAGGACAAGAGTCTGGAGGTGAGCAAGAATGCCGCCACGACCCTCAAGAACTTTTGCAAGTGGCAGCACCAGCACAATCAGCTAGGCGATGACCACGAGGAGCACTACGACGCAGCTATCCTGTTCACCCGAGAGGTAGGTGCAGCGGGTGGGGTGCCCAGCTCTGGGATACGGAGGCGCAGGTGGACGGGATGGTCCCACGGGTGGCTCTCTTTCCGCCACAAACTACCTGCCACTCGCGGTAGATTCGCCTAACTGCACCTGTAGGAAACTCAGCCTCCAGCACCACGCAGGTGTCCAATCAGCCTCTGGAGTACATCCTGCTTTTAGTGAGGGGACCTGTTTTAGGAGAGCGACATTCAACAAAGCTGGACGCCATCCAGTCAGACACAACAGTATGGTGTACAAGCCTGATAAGAAGGCATGTTTGTGCTTGAGGAAGGTGAACAATTAAATGGGAAAGGGGGAAAGTAAAGTTGCCTTTGAAATCGTGTTTTCTACTTCCCAGTGAAGACAAAAATGCTGCTTTGTGCAACTTAATGGGAAAGACTTGAAAGTTGGCAGTCGCTTTTATCTGATTGATGACCTCCCTTGTAAATGTCCTTATGCGAACCCTTCTGCATGCAACACTAGCCCTTTCCAAAGGACTCCTTTTCTAATGTGGCTTCCAAATGGGCTTCTGACGTGTCCACCTTGGAATCTGAGTTGTTGAGAGGGAAGGAATGTGGGAGGGCCAGGAGGATGCAGAAGTCCAATCAGCTGAGAGGACAACCCCTAAGGTCCTTGAGCAAGGCCTTCTCCTAGCACATCCCAAGTACCACCCTCCAGCCCAGCTGCCAAACAAGGGTCAAGTCCAGTTGGAAGGTTTGGGTTTCGGATAAATGTTTCTGAAGGTCTGGGCAGAGCTTCAGGATGTGGGGAAAGAATGTTTTCCAAGGACTTCCCCCACGTTAAGGAACATGGTTAAAGGGAAGGAAAGAGATGGGTCATTTTAAACCCAGACATTCTGGGAGGAACAAATCTATTTACACAGTTACCAGACCACCACGTTAGTGTGACATGTCAGACACAAAGTCGGGTCTTGCTGGCAGTTATGAGCCCGTGTTCACTTTCACAAAGCCGTCTTGGTTGCCAGCATTTCCCTCCATTACCCTTATCTTATCTCCTCCCATCCCTGTTGACACTCTTCTTCCCAACTGATCCACTTCTATTGTGTGTGTGCACACGTGCATGTGTGTGTGCACACATGCATGCATGCATGCACATGTGTGCATTATGATGACAGCTTCAGTGTACGCATAATTGTCATGGCCATCAGACACCCAAAAGTCACAAAAGTCAACTTAGGATGAGTAGTCCACTGTCCTCCTTATTCCTAGCATTTTGATGTGTTTTGAGTCTGTGATTTAAGCCTGGCCCATTGCCAAAATACGGTCCCCTGCCTAATGTGGGCCTCTTATATACCTGGAAGGTACTGGTGTTTAAAACTCATACTAGGTATATGAGATCCATCCAGAACAAATGAAGTAACTACAAATGCAAAATTGCAAATTATAGCAAAAGAGCAAGGGTAGGAAGTTCAATGGCACACTGTAAAGGATTTAGGGTACTACATTTTTTTGTTACTTAATTTTCTATTTTTACTAAGGGAACCATGGTATGAAGGAAAAGGCGTTAATAAATTCAGAAGAGAGAAAAACTTGTGGTTCATGGGGTGGACATAAATGTAACCCACATGCAAACAAAGCCACCAAAGGCAGCATTTAGGGAGAAGTGAGCATCACAGTCTTGTGTGCAACGGAAAACCTTTCATGTCATTGAGAGATGCTTCGGAAAGCGTCCCTTAAATCCTCTCCTCATGGCTAGTCTTTGAAATGGCAGAACATTCATTTTGTAGACTGCCCTGTGAAATTCTGCTGTAAAACTATCCCTTTCTCTTGGTTTCCAAGTCTTCTTCTTTTTTTTATTTTTTTCATAAGCAACTTTCCACGTCTGTGTTTCCTGGTGTTGCTATGTCATGAGTGCTTGCCAAGAAGGAGGCTTGGGACGGTTTGTGGATGGAGGTTTCCTAAAGAAAGAGGAAAAAATACTTTTGTAGGCAGACCACACCAAAAGGCATGTACTGCCAATCATCGTAATAATTTTCTCTTGGCTTTAATACAAAAGTGTGGTTCATAATTCTAAAATCAAACTGAAGGCCTCTCACTCTTTAGCCCCTTCCACATTCTTTTCCCAGTTATTTCCCAACTGAAAAGGAACCAGCCTGTGATTCCAAGTGCTGTCTATTGCTTTTTTGAGGTTTGTTTTTCACTTGGGTAACTGACAGTCACCTTTTTTCGATCTGGAAAATGCATCACTGTAGTTTACCTAGACAAAAGCAATGTAGAAATAAATTCATTCTCCAAGTTGTTTTTAATTTAAACATTCTTAATTACATTCTATTGACGGAGGAGGTCATGTGCCAGAGCATGTAGGCAAGCATCAAAAAAGACAACTTCTGGGAATTAGTTCTTTTCCTCTACCATGTGGGTCCCAGGGATAAAACTCAGCTTCTCAGACTCTGTGACAAGTGTCTTTACCCACCTGAGCCAGCCCTAACTTAACTTTACTAAAAATTATTAGATTCTCCAAGATGGTTTTCACATGGGACATACTTCAGTGGTGCCCTCTCTGGCTTCCTTGCTAAGCAGAAGCATACTTAAATACAGCAAATGCCATTTGGCTTGTGGTTGATCGCTAATATATTCATCTAACTTCACAAGCATTAAATCTTTGAAAAGCATTGATAATATGAATCCATTATTCTAATTTAAAAGAGAACTCTTAGGAGGCCAGTGAAAGCATTTCAATGCTGGGTAATACTCACTTAAAAGTACTCAACATGCAAAGTTAAACTCTGCCTAATGCTTCAAAAACTGGAAACCAAGAAGTCTAAAAGACAGACGACCAAGACTCCACCATCCAGGGGAAGTCAGGTATTTTCAGGCTGGCCCATATGAAAGAAATAACTCCCATAGCTATTTCTCTTCAATGAGAAATACCCAGAGTTGGCACCCGGATTCCATTTTTACAACTCTGTTTTGAGTGTAAGATGTGTGTTGCTTAGCAGCCAGACGCTCAGCCATCAAATCCATGTTTTGATGGGCTCGGAGTTCTGTTCAAATTTTGTGTCCAGATGTCTTCTGCTAAATTGCTTGTTTTTCAGGCGTGAAGCAAATGTGTGAGGAAGGGCTTTCCACTCCTGTTTACTAGCCAGTAACACCTTGACCATTCTGTCTAGCAGTCAGCAGAAGAGTGTTAATAATTCAGCTATCTCGGTAGCACACTTCACTGCCCCGGCTATGCCCTGGCCTTCAGTAATGTTCTAATTATAGAAACAACACCCATTATTTTTCTGGCACAAAGTCACTTCCATTGTGAATGGCATTTCTGCTGGAATTCACACTATTTCTGCAACCAAACATTAGAAATCCAGCCCCCAGGGATTTACTCTTTGCTTCCCAGAGTCCTCTTTTAATTTTGATTACCTCTCTTATTATACAATGAATTTTTAAAGACAATTGTGAGTTTATTGTCCAGACCATTCACTCCTCTTGAAAAAAACGTCTTCCTGATTGATGTCGAAATCAGAAATTATTTCACATCTTTCTTTACAAAGACCAGCAACAAGGAATTCTTTGCTACCGCATAAGCTAAATATATTGGATTGAATATGAACAGGCTAAGAAATTGCAATCAGAGACCTATTAATTTTCATTAGTTGCTAAAGCATGCTTTAATGAGCTATTATGCGCCACCTAGACCCTCTCTTCTCCCACGCCTATGTTAGGATGCTTGATCCAGGATTCAAACATTCCCCTCTACTATGAGCTTCCTTCTGAGGGTGGGCAAGTAATGGACACTAGGAGAAAAAAACCTTGGAAGAAAGAGCGGGTGCACTCTTTGCCATTGGTTTGCTGACTGGACCAACTAATTAAGTCAAAACCACTCTGAGCTTACAGTGACCATTGTCAAAGAATTACAGTTACAGACCAGCCTTAAAGATTTAATAATCCAGGAGTTACAAATCAACCTAAAAAAGATTTAATAATTCAGAAATGGGGAGAATGTTCATGGATTAAGCAGTTCTAGCTTATCATGCATGAAAAAGGTGTGAGGGGTTTTGTTTGTTTGTTTTTACAAACTTGATCCATAAAACAATAATCACAGCAAGACAAAGGATTTAGATTGTCTCATAGTAGGTGCTGTGCATGTGCACATTTGCTATGGAGAGACAGTCTGTTTGTGAGATCAAAGCAACAAGGCCAAAAATACCTGCTTGCCATCTGCAGGCTTATCAGAAGCAGAGAGGATGTATGAACAAACCACTCATATCAGGAAAGCCAATAGACTCTCACCATGGGTGAACAAAGTCTGTGTCAAGAAAGAGAAGAAAGCCACTGATTCTTCCTTGGTGGCTCTACCCAGGTCTCTATGAAAATATATAATTGCATTGTTTTCAAAAGATGGACTTGATTTGATTTGGATTCAACTCCCTGTTTCTGAGCATTTCTTAAGTACTATTGTCCACAGTATGAATCATTTCATCCCTAAACAACTGAACAATCAGCAGCTATCATGCTGTTTTGTTTTGCAAGTAGAAACATACATTTGAAGAGAAACACAGGTAATCTGAAGAGAAAGTCCCGCCAGTTGGTCTTCAAACTTATTGTGATTGGTTTATTCAAATACCCAATCAACAATGATCTTTATAGCCAGATATACAAAGTTTTAAAAAGTCACCACTTCCAAAAACTCTATTCCAGAAAATATAGCATTGATATGAATGGGTATATACCCCATAGAGCTTCTGGTAGATATGGCTGTCAGATGTCACAGGCAGAGATGAAGCTGTAGAACTCAGTTCTGGAGAAGGCAGTGTTAGTGAGACACATGTCCAGGAGTTAACAGCAGACACACCAAGCTGCCACGTGCCATGAATGGCCAGAGGCAGTGTGAAGAACTGGTAAAGTGTAGAAAAGGGTTGTAAGAAGACAGAGAACGGGGAGGTTTGAATGATTATTGATGAAGTAAAGAAAAATGTAACAGATTACTGGGGGAAAATCATATATTGCAGATATTGCTAGTGCTACAACAACAAAATACCAAAGGAGAGACAGATCTAACAAAAAAAAAAGAGAGAGAGAGAAATTCACACTCAGTTCTGGAGACTGGAAAGTTCAAGATCAAAGATTGTGCTGGAACACCTTCTGATAAACAGCTCTTCCTGGTTTATAGGAGTCTGTCTTCTTCCTGTGTTCACATTGCCATTCCTATTTCCCTATGTCTGTCAAAAAGAGGAGGTGTGACAGGGGAAGAAGACAGAAGGGATAGGAACAGAAAGAAAAGAGAGGGAAGGAAAGAGGTCATGAAGAACACTGTATTGTCTGAGCTGAGTTCCATCCTTGTGAAGTTATAGACCCTTTCTCCAAATATGGTAACACCGGAATACTGGGAACTGGGTTGAAGAATTTAGGGATGATACACTTAGATCATAGCATCATGCTACAGCATCTCATACTGTGTACTAATTGCAGTGGAAATCAATGGAAAGAGCATTAGTGGAACAGACAGCTGAGGAGTGCTACTGATTGGCTGACTGGTTCCTGTGGGCACAGTGGTCTTAGGCATTGAAAGATGTGGGACAAGGAAGGTTTATGAAAAAGAGAGAAATATGGGTAAATTAAGATTTTCTGGTAGATAGAATATTTCAGCTTATTGTTTGAGGATCAAAACACAAAGGACCTGTGAAGGAAGTAGTTGCCAGAATAGGTCATGGAGAAGTCCAGGCTACACTGTGTAGAGTTGTGTGTGACAATCTGTGATCAAATGGAAGAAAAAAATAATCTTATATGATCCATACTCTAAGGAGTTAACTGATCACAGCATATAGATTTGGAAATTTCAGGTGGCAAAAGGATCAGTATGAAATCTTCAGTGTTAGTCCAGGTAGGAAGGAATAATGAAAAGCGTGAGAAACAGAGGACGGTTACTGTGACTTAGATTTTATTCGTGTGTGTGTGTGTGTGTGTGTGTGTGTGTGTGTGTGAGAGAGAGAGAGAGAGAGAGAGAGAGAGAGAGAGAGAGAGAGAGAGAGAGAGGAGTAAGGGAAGAGGGAGAGAGGAGCTAGCTATATCAGAACATTTCTTATCTCTCTCTTGTTTTCTAGAACATCTTTCACAGTGCGTTTTGTGTATTTTTGTATACTTCTCATGGCTTAGCTTCACCAACATACCTAATGCATGAAGACCACCATGGCTGTTTTATTTGCAATAAGAAAATAAATTCATTTGATTAAGTGCAGATTGTGATTGTAAAAGATAATGTTCATGTCAGGAATAGGATTGTTATTTAACAATGTCATGTTGTGGAGTACAGGGAGTACAATGTTTAGCTATAATTAAAATTCAACTTCACTGTGGTGAAGCTAAAAACTGGCATGCTTACCTCTTCTGATCTTTAATTTCTTCGTCTATATTTCAGATGTTTTAAGTTAATACCATTATAGGTGTAGCTGGAGCCCTTGCATGAATGATGAAGAACGTTTGTCTCAAAATTCATAAATTGTTTGTAAATTGTCTTATAAGTAGATTTGAAATCTCAGAAAAAATCAGCCTTACATTCACCATCTTTAATAGCCTGATTCCCATCATCAAGGACTGGTCCAAGCACCTGTTCCCCTGAGTCCACAGTTTTCTGTTTCTCTTCTTCTCCTGTCTCCTTACCTCATACTTATCAGAGTGATGTCTGCTCTTAAAATTCTTCATTCAGTTTGTTCTTCCAGACTCCCTGTTAGTCCACTACAAACTCTTGGAACTGTAGTCTCAGCAAATGTCATGACATGTCATTCCCAAGTCAGAGCTTGCTTTCCTGAGTCCTACCTTGCTAAGATGCCCTTCTCAGAACATTATACCCAATCCTGTGGAAACCATGCTGATTCCCTCAAGGAAGGTCTATCCACCCCTCTGTGTACACACCACTCCCTGTTCATCACAGTGTGTCAGTTTGCTTCCTCGCCACACTTCCATGTCAGTAGCTCACTAAGTTACCATGCTTCTTAAGAACCAGCATTTGAGATATGCCTTCTGTATGCATGTGTGGGACTGTAATACAGAAATCACCAATATGCCCAGTCAGTACATAGTAGTCAGGGATGAAAAATCCACAAGACAAATCCATATGTATAAATATAAGTATATATGTGTATATGATACCTGTGATTAAAATATAGATCCTAGTGTTAATTCTTCTGCCACTAGTCTCTTTGCAGTAGAATTGTATGAAAAGATGAGCAGGCATCTCAAACATTGTGATGTCTTACCCTTGCTTTGAACTTCACCGCTGGCCTGACAAGTACATAATACTATATGAAGTGTTCTTCTTTGACCTAAGTGACTGCTGCTGCTGTCTTTGGGAAGGTATCTGCCCTTATCAGAATTTATATTTCCTCCAACTCCTTAACTCAGAATATTTTTACTGCATGGAAAAACAATCACTCAATCAAGACCAGAAATTCTTCCACTCCTATGACATTCTTTGCTTGGATAGCTGCAGCGGTCGGATTAATAAATCACCATTAATTGATATTTAAACAAATTTAATAACAAAACCAGACTCACGAAACCAAGGTTCCAGCGGAGTAGCCAGCGGAAACAGGGTGCGCGGAAGGGGCGCGCAGCACAATATATATCAGTAAACATACGCCTGAGGGCAGCCCGCCCCCAAGGGGAGGGCTTATCCCTACAGATAGCGATGCCCTCTCAGTACTTGGCCTCTTTTCCCATCCAGTACTAAGCACAGGTGTTTGCCAAGCTCCCCTCTGAGCACTGAAGTTCTAGGTGGCATGTTCTGTTGCCTCCCCATCTACTTCTCTATCTCTACAAATCTGGTGGGGGCACTACTAGTATTTCTGAATGCCATGAAAAGTCACACAATCCCCACATTCACGTATTCACAGTCCCTCCGACAGTAACAGGCCTAATGACTTCCTTATGGAAGCTTTTCGGTCCTGAAGACTCTCTCAGATATATCTTGAAGTTAAATCCACTGTCTCTGTCCTGTAACCAGGCTAACACCACACCATGGGACCACAGTTAACTCCCCTAACACTTTCAGAACACTTATATTTTACTCAGTCTTTCACAGTATCATTCAATAACCAATAATAATAAGTTATTGATCCTACATAGATAACTAGGGCCAGAAAAGTAAATATATAGTTTGCCCTGTGATGGATGCTGAGGAAGCAGAAAAACTACTTGCCAACTCTTTTAATTCAGTTACCTCTTTCATAGATGCTGAGCTGCCTGCTTTAGTGTCTCTTGCCTTCAATTTTAGAAGACATGTCAATATATATGCTATAATGTGTATACATTAATATGTGATCACCCCAGTACAATCCTTACCCTTCCTCTGGATTTTAAAAATCCTATCAACTTGAAGGCTAACTGTTGTAAAGGGACACCAGAAAACAAAAGGTATGGATGCAATATATATATTAATAGTTTGATATATAGTCTTCATACCTTAAGAAAAACATTGGCTCGCAATGCCCTTATGTTCTTTGAACATCTTAGGGTGAAACCATAACTGCACTAAAATGTTTGAAATTACGTGAGAGAAATGGAAAGTTTCCCACTTTATAATTACAGCTGTTGAAGTATAATGGCGTGGCGACGTCGTCAAGGGGCTTAATCAGTATGGTTAAAAAAATAGCAAGTGCTTCTGCTCATCATTTAGTCACATGCACAATTTTCATGGCAAAAGGCCAAATGCATTTGATGCAATTCAAAGAAAACAAGGAGGGCTGATGGCCTCTAATGAGCAATTGATTAGCAGTAAACAGAGATAATAGGCTTCCGGTTTCCACTCCACTGGGGACAGGAAGGCCATTTCCTTCTGCATTGGCTCCAAGCTGATTAGTGACACAGGAGTGGAAGTCAAATCTTGGATTTTACTATTTGGAGATAATCAACTCCAAATTATGATTATAAACATAAATCTTGGTTTAAAACATATGTGTATGTAAAAATAACCTACTGTATGTACGGATTTAACTATGACTGAGGATCTGCTCCTAAAATTGCTAAAATGATGAAAGAGAGGATTAAAAATGTGTTATACTGTATTGGTTTCCCAATTTAGAAATTATTATGCAAAAGACTATTTGAGTTTCAATATTTTAAAACCACTTGTTTGTTCTTAGCTGCTGTAATTTGGAATTGCATGGGTTGTCAAGAAAGGATGCCCAGGGACATTTAGGGCAGTGTTGTTGACATGAGGCTGCAATTCACAGCCTGCTGGCTGATAAGAAGCTGATTTTCATTATCTGAAACTGTAATAACATTGTGGCCACTGGGTAGCAACAGCACAAGAAAGACCTAGAAACATAGATTTGAGAATTGGGTATAGCTTTTAAGTCTAGCTCAACTTTGTTGGACTTCTTTTTTTTTTACTTTTTTATTTTTTTTATTTATTTTTTTAATTAATTTATTTATTTATTAAAGATTTCTGTCTCTTCCCCACCGCCGCCACCCCTTTCCCTCCCCCTCCCCCAATCAAGTCCCCCTCCCTCGTCAGCCCAAAAAGCAATCAGGGTTCTCTGCCCTGTGGGAAGTCCAAGGACCACCCACCTCCATCCAGGTCTAGTAAGGTGAGCATCCACGAAACTGCCTAGGCTCCCACGAAACCAATAGGTCCAGTAGAATCAAAAACCCGTTGCCATTGTTCTTGAGGTCTCAGTAGTCCTCCTTGTCCGCTATGTTCAGCGAGACCAGTTTTGACCCAGGCTTTTTCAGACCCAGGCCAGCTGGCCTTGGTGAGTTCCTGATAGAACATCCCCATTGTCTCAGTGTATGGGTGCACCCCTCGCGGTCCTGAGTTCCTTGCTTGTGCTCTCTCTCCTTCTGCTCCTGATTTGGACCTTGAGATTTCAGTCCGGTGCTCCAATGTGGGTCTCTGTCTCTGTCTCCTTTCATCGCCTGATGAAGTTTAATATTCAGGAGGATGCCTATATGATTTTCTTTGGGTTCTCCTTCTTATTTAGCTTCTCTAAGAACCCGAATTATAGGTTCAATGTCCTTTATTTATGGCTAGAAACCAAATATGAGTGAGAACATCCCATGTTCCTCTTTTTGGGTCTGGCTTACCTCACTCAGGATGGTGTTTTCTATTTCCATCCATTTGCCTGCAAACTTCAAGAAGTCCTTGTTTTTTACTGCTGAGTAGTACTCTAATATGTATATATTCCATACTTTCTTCATCCATTCTTCAATTGAAGGGCATCTAGGTTGTTTCCAGGTTCTGGCTATTACAAACAATGCTGCTGTGTTGGACTTCTATATAGCAAAAGGGAGAGAAAGGAGGAGTGTCTGTTGGGCCTGAGTCTATACACTGGACATGTAGGAACACCACCTTGTACCTGAGTGCCTGAAGGCAGCTTAGGTCTTAACAGCAGGCAGCACAATAAAGATGTATGGGGATCATTTCATGGAGTCTGACTGTATCTCACTATTCATCTTAATTAGACAAATGTTTAATTACTCAAATGGTTGAGTACCTACTGTAGAATACACGTTGTGATCAGATGACAGCTATAATAGAAACAGTACTTTTCAAAACTATTATTTTAAATTTCTTTTCAGGGTTAATTATTAATGTATGGCTTACTTAGGAATGCTATATTGTTCTTTTGGTTGGCAAATATACATGTTGAGTTTAATGGCATTCATAAGTTAAGTATACACAAGAAATCTTTATGTCTACTTTAAATACTTAGTTTAACACTTAAAAAGAATGTTATTAGACATGGTACATGTCAAAAGTTCTAGCTTCTATTATATTCTTCAAGCTTCATTTCTTTAATGTCCTTTTGATGTTCTTCAAATGATTTTTTAAAATTAATATATGATCATTTCTGCTTCTGAAATCTCTTAAAAGCTGTGGCACTTCTCAAAAATAAAATGAATACACTCATGTCTACCTGTACAACATACTTGTATCACACGTTTTCTTGTGTGCAATCAGGTTGATTGCACACTGTACTAAAACTATGTGCAAAATGGCTCAATGGGTAAAGGTGCTTGACGCCAACTGTGACAAACTGGGGCTCACATGATGGAAGAGGAAACCTGACTCCCACAAGTTGTCCTCTGGCAACTTTATGTGCACTATGATACACAGATGTTCACACACAAAATAAATAAGCATAAAATGATTTAAAAAGCTGTGTGTGACCCCGCACATAGGTTTCGGAAGACACAGAATATGAAATTACAATTCAATTGGGAAATGTGAAACTGATCTTTCAAGTAATAATGGACAAAAAAGTTTTTCTTTCTATAAAGTTATTCACATAAATTTCAGTTTAGTTTGTTTCTTGTATAAATGACTAAATGTATGCATATCCACAAATATATGTATAAATACAAATGTCTCTGTGATGTATAGTCTATCACAAATGTATGGTTATAGATGGACTCAAACAGAAAACAAATTATTTGCCCTCTCTTCTAAGAAGTTCAGCTTGAATTTAGGGGAGAATATTGGACTTTGCTATGCTGAACACATGCAACCCTTGGCATTTGTGTATGGACTGCAGCTTTAAGGCTCTAAAGTTTAGACTGTAATGGGCAAACTGTAATCATGACATCTTCTAAAATGTCGTTGAATTTCCTTATCCTTCTGTGCTTCTGGGTTGCAGAGTAGCTCAGAAGAGTTTCTGCTTTGAATTTGTCTTTGGAAGGCTTCCAACACTGAGCAGGTGACACCATAAACATTTCCCAGTCTTGCCATTTGGGGTGAGCAAGTGGCTGTCCATGGTGGCTCCTTCTGGATGCAAATTGATTTTAATGATTTCTTTCTTTCTCCCGGGCAGGATTTATGTGGGCATCATTCATGTGACACCCTGGGAATGGCAGACGTTGGGACCATATGTTCTCCAGAGCGCAGCTGTGCTGTGATTGAAGATGATGGCCTCCATGCAGCTTTCACTGTGGCTCATGAAATTGGTACGCAGCTTCTTTTCTCTTCCCTCGCCAAATCAAACACTTGTAACAGCTGCAACAGGACCCAAAATACTTGGCAATTAATTCCAGATTCCTTCTGGTTCAGATATACCATTGGGTATTACATTTGTTTATATTTGAACTTTCAGGGTTAACTAATGCAGGAAAAGGAAGGCAAAGTCAGCAGCACAGTAGATGTTTCCTTTTGACAGTGGCATTTTAACGTTAAGGAGAAACTTGCTGCAGAGTTTTTCTCTCTCTTTAAGCATCCCTAAAGGACTCCTAGACAGAATTTGTCACAGTTGCCCATGGAATGCAGAAGTGTCCCTTTTAGAAGTTATTCAGGACAGTGTTGACTCATCCAAGGATAATCAGTTTGCACAGAAATTTAACATGTTTTGTGCCATCCTGGGTGATAATAGTAGGTTCCTGTCAAAGGGAACCAGCAGCTTGAGGTAAATATTCCTGTCTCCTTCCCAGTAGCCAGGCAGCTGGAGCCAAGCTGGCTCTCAGCATAGTTTACTTTATAATATCACATATTCAGTTTGCTTAGTATACCAAATATTTCTAAATCCTATAACTGTAAATTGAGGGCAGAGGTAAACAGTTAATCTATATTCCTGGGATAAGAAACTTTAACCACTAACCGTGGAAACTGATGTACAAGAAACTAACTTAGTACTTAGGAAAAAATGTTATAATCAGATACATACAACTTTGTCTCTTACTGAAGTAATTTCCCCACTGTGTCAAATCATTCTATTATTAAACTCTTTGAGACCTGCCTTCATTTTTAAAATATAAGGAGAGCCCTACCTTTTATATGGAATTGTTTTAGGAACTAAATTGGGTGGAGTGTAGAAAGTGGGTATTGTAGGCAGGGACTACTAGTTTGTAAGAACCCGAATAATAACACAGAAACTATATTAATTACAATACTGTTTGGCAAATAGCTGAGGCATATTTCTAGCTAACTGTTAAATTAACCCATTTCTATTAATCTGTGTATCACCACGAGGCTGTGGCCTACTGGTAAAGTTCTGGCTGGAAGTTGGCATCTTTCTCCTTCAGCAGCTACAGGCTGTCTCCCTGACTCTGCCACCTTTCTCTTTATACCTCTGTTCAGATTTCCTGCCTGCCATTGGCCAAAACAGCTTCTTCAATACCAATGGTAATAAAACATATTCATAGCATACAGAGGGGAATCCCACATCAGAGTATCACTTATATTCATATCCACATACATCAATTAAATATCTCATTCCCTTTCTTAATTTATGCATAACCTCTTTGCATCTTTGTTTGTGGTGCAAGGAATCATTCAGTCATCATTGAATTTAGATTTTTTCAATATTTTTGTTTAAAAGATTCAGCTTGTTAAAGCTACAGTCATAACTATTAAGTGAAAATTAATTTCGACCCCACTTTCCTAGTAAGCTGTGTTTACTAACCACATTTCTTTGAAGAGCTGAATAATGACTAGTGAAAGGGACAATTTTGTAAATCCAAAGATTATAGCAGTTGACCAGAATTAAGTAATTGCATTTCAACTATTGTATTTCAAGTTCTGATCCTGACATTGATGTACCGACAGTCTCCTTAGCATCAAATATAACTCTTTGATGAAAACAGCATTCCCACAGCATTATTGATGTTAATTCATTTCAAAACATTTTGAGCATCTTTCACGTAATCCAAAGTGCTGAGATGAAGCCCAGTCACTTTAAGTTCCCTGCGAAATCCCATTCATCAAGGTCATTTAGACACCTTCATCATATCCATTGTCCCTATATGGCCAACCAATAATAAACTATAGTGAATCACACATTATTTAAGGAAGGCTACTGCTTTTTTTCTGCCCTCCTCTCCTTTACACAGGGACAGTATTGGCAGGTTTCCCTACAAGATCTTTCTCCAATGTCTCCAATGTACCTTCATTTTTTTTTTTTACTCTCATACCACACCACCTAGACTAGAGTGTCTAAGTCACATTCCCAGTCCTCCTAAATTCTTCAGCAAGACCTCTGAGTTGTACAGGCTGATGAAGCAGTGAGAGACATGGAGCCAGGCAAAACAGGACAGGCATAATTGCACAGAAGAACAATGTAGGAGCATAGTGAGCTCTTATATGCAGAGTCAAACTGATGTGGAATGTCCTCTGTATATGTGTTGCTTTATTGGTTGGTGAATAAAGTTGTTTCGGCCAACAACTCAGCAGATTAAAGCTAGATAGAAAGTCCAAACAGAGATACAAAGAGTGAGTAGGTGGAGTCAAGGAGACACCATGTAGCTGCCGAAGGAGACAGTTGCTGCCAGGAACTTACCGGTAGGCCACAGACTAGTGGTAATACATAGATGAATAGAAATGGGTTTATTTAAGATGTAAGAGTTAGTTAATTAGAAGCTTGAGCTAATAGGTCAAGCAATGTTGTAATTAATATAGTTTCTGTGTGATTATTCGGGTCTGGGCAGCCGAGAATGAATAAGCAGTCTGTTTACATCAAACCTGTGTCTTTGTATATGATTACATCCTGATGTCTCCTTTAATCTCTTGATTGAGTTCTCTCTTTTTGATTCATTATAACTCTCTGTGATTCATTTTCCAGTTAAATATTGTCTGCCTAGTTTTCCTTTCTGTACTGCAAATAGCCTAAAGAGATATTTAAAGTCCAAAGGTCCAAAGAATATGGATTTTATTCCTTTTTAATAAAAAATCTCTTATTAATTTCATTTTAATAGCTTTCTCATTCAATTTAATTTTACCTAAATATTCTGAGGATATGCTATGCAATGTGAACTTTAAAGTTTTAGAAGTGATAACCCTACCTAAGACTTTATCTCTGTGCATGATCATCTCTAAACATCTTAACTCACCAATCTGTTCAAAGTGTTTATTTCTTAATTGTTTCATGAACTGTCAGCTCAACCTATGCTAATCATGGACTAGATTTTAATTCTACTCTAATCTTAGATATTTCCTACCTTCTCTTTTATTATGTATTTGCTACTTTTTAAGATGTGGAAATTATATACACAGTCAATGTATTTATAAAAAAAATATCATTTTCAAGCTGTGGCTTCCAAGTATTTAGAATCTGCTTGAATCTCATTCCAAAATGTGCAGCTTCCTTCTTTCCAAACAAATGCTGTCAATGTGTTCCAGCACTGAAAACATAAAGTAGAAGGAAATATTCAGAATGCTAGCATAGATTGTCTTTTTATAGGAAATAAAGGAATGAATTTGATTAAGAATAACTTCTATTAACTGACAAAGGATCTCATAGAGTATTGTACACTTTCTTTTGCTGTATATAGTGGTTGCAAATACAGGGTACAGTTCCTTTTATGCACAAAGAAATCAAAAAGTTCTCCCCTCACATAGTCTACATGAAAAAAAAACTCTTAAGTCGAAAATTAACACTTAAGATTAAAAAAAGGATGGTGGGCATGACGGCACACTGACACCATTAACACTGCAAAGGCTGACACAGAAGGGTCAGTTTCAAGCCAGCCTGGGTCATATAGGGAGACTCTTTCTCAAAAAGAAAAAGAAAAAAACACAAACAATAGAAACCTTGTGATGCTACAGCGCAGGTCGTGGAGCAGCATGGGTTAGATTACCAGTTCTGAGAAATTCTTGCCTGTTTTACCTGTTAGCTGGGACTCTCCTGTTATCTGCTAATCCATTCAATCTCAAAATCAAATGAACAATGAAGTGCAAGAAGTTGAATTACATAGTCACCTGATGCCAATACCACTGGTTACAGGCTCCTGCAAGAGCAATGTTCACTAACATGGACACGACCCATGAGCAGTTTTAAATTGCCTTCTGCCTTCTAGGCTGTGCACAGTAAATACTGACTCAATTGCTAGAGCATTTCAGAATGTTGCCTCAAATCATCCATGTGCTTTGGGTGAAGGTAGGAACGTGTTTACAGCTATTTTACAATCCAAATGAGAACGGCAGAAAGTTTTCAAGTTGATGTAAGTTTACATTCTAAGTTTATATTTTTAAGTTGTCAGGCTTTTATTATAGACTTGTAATAATAAAGATTTCACCTGCTGCACATATGGTCATTAAAGACAACCATTTTACTGATGTTGAGCCAGCTTCTAATACACTAAGGGGAACAATAGGATTTTATTGCGATTAATGAAATTCATAATTTCCAAACACACGAAGGGTTTGTGTTATAGTAGTTAATTATAAAATGTGCTAAGTGAATTTCTCCACAGAGAGAGACCGCAATGTGTTTCCTAAGTTGAAACTAGGCAGCTTAAAGAGCCAGACTGAGGAAGTGGTTGAGACACAACGGGGGTCTGCCTGGATTTTGCTGTGGTTGGAGGCTGCCCTGGTTGTGCTGATCAGTGTGTGACTCTGCCCTAGACGGCTAGATTAAACAAGCCTATGTTTTAAGAAACTGCATGTCCACTTCCCCCAAACACTTAGTAGACCAAAGGCAAGTCCGCAGAATCAGATGTTCCGTTGGCGAGGCAAGCGAGATGTGAAGTGAGAAGAAGAAAGCCGGGGTCCGACATATTATTTATCTTTGAACCTGTCACTTTAATCAACCAGACTTGGCATATTTCCTGTCATACTTGAATTAGCACCTCACATGTCTTTCTTGGACCGGGGATAAACGGTAGGGATAGGTATGGGTTACATGTCTCAAGTACTGCAAGTTTTAATGTTTACTATGACTTTAAAAATAAATTTTAGCCCAATCCATGTTTCTCTAGGGCAGGCCTGTTAATTTTTTTTTTTTTTTTGCCACATAGGTTGGCACCAGCTAGTTGAGCATGGCATTAAAGAGTAGATTGCAGTCATAATGTGTGGTTTGTTTCTTTTTTCAAATTAGGGGATTGTTCTCTCCCTCTCAATTCAAGGTATTTAGTAATATTAAAATTTATTGCAAATACTAACAGGGGGATAGCTTCTTGGTAAAGTGTATGCTTGTAAACACAAAGACGTGAGTTCAATGCCCGTAATCCACATTAAAACAAAACCAGAAACAAAACGAGACATTGTTGTACATAATTGTAATCCCAGGACTAGTGAGGCAGAGGCAGAGACCCCTGTATTTTACTGGTCCACTTGGAGCATTCCAGGCCAGTTACAGACAAGGTATCAAAGAAAAAAAATTAAGGTGAATTGTGCCAGAAGAACATGAGCCAAATTCTCCTCTAATCTTTCACAGGCATGTGCACACAGGCACACATATACTAGTATACACATGTGCACACACAGCACAATGCACAGCAAGAAGTAAATACTATAATGGAGCACCCAACAAAAGAGGAAGTTAACATTCAAAGAAATTTCTAGACCTGTGTAATATTCATAACTAGCATAGTTCAAGGGTCAGATTCAAATTCAGCCCTCTGGTTCCAGAATCTAAGCTTTTAATAGTACTGCATAATGAGTTTTGGAGATTGTTTAGTGTGAAATTCATTTAAACAAAGAGATCGTCATAGGGTAAAAGAGTAAATTTTTTTCTCTTCCTAAATTGCATGCTCAATACTACATTGATCATTTTTATTCAATGTTTTCTTAAAGGGATGTTTCCAAGTGTTATCACCTCAATATAAATGTCTATGTTAGGAAGAGCATGTCCCGTACAGCTATTGGAGGTCATGATTCCTCTCTGTGGTGGTTCTAGATTCGGTCCCCTGCAAGCTGTTGACTCAGTTTTCAACTCCTGGCCAGACCTTCTTGCACCTCCATAATCCCAGCTGGAAAATTAGGTAAATGAAAAACATGACCTCATTAAGAAACAGATGCCTTTTCTGAGCTGCACTTTCCCAAGTAAACACATTACAGGGCTTCTTGGGACATTTTTGTAGGATGTGGTGCTGTGTTCCCTTGACTATTGGTTAGTTTGGGAACAGGAGACAAGAACTTGAAATTCTGTTTAATTTGCAGACCAAAGTTTAGCAAAACACTCCGTTTCCTTCCTGAGGTCAGTGCTGCCCAGTAATACCTGAGTTGAATGAGCAGCCAACCCAGCGGTCCCCTTGAACGTAATGTGTCTTGGCTGGAGATGTGGCAGTTGGTGTAGCTCCTCTTGCCTTCACGGTGTCCTGAGTTCCGTTCCCAGTGCTGCAGTGCTGGATAAAGCAAGAGTGGGATAACCTACCTGTGATCCAGCCTTCAGGTGGCAGAGGCTGAGGATCAGAAGTTCAAGGTCATCCTTAGCTTTGGATCAAATTTAGTGCCAGCCTAGGATAATTACAAACTGTCTTTAAAAAAAAAAGTCTGCATTTCCACGGGTATGTGTTTTTTTGTTCCCTTCATAGCCATTTGAAAGCCATGACTGTCACCTGTGATGGTAGAGTTTAAATTTGCACTGCCCTACTATGTCACCTGTTGTGCAAGCACCTCATGCATTTGTATGTAATGTATCATTCAGTTCTCAATAATGCTGGCAAATTCCAGACTGACATTAAATGTCTTCACATCATGACTGGTGACCCAGGCTTTAAACACACACTGCGCTTACTGTTTGCAACTTTCAGTATGTGTGTCACCTCTTCCCCGAAGAGCATCCGACACCCTTCACATTGTTCTTCCCTTTCGACTCCTGCTCAGCCCTGGAGGGAAAATCACATGTGTCCCTCGCTGTACCCTGAGTCTAGCTGCTCTGGAACTGGCCACCTGTTTGTGGGGTGCTTCCCTGTTCTTCTAGAGTCAAGACTCCTGCAGCTCTAGAGAGCATGCTTTCCCCAGGCAAGAAACAGCTTTTCTCCATGGAGGACAGAGTGTTTTTAAACCTCAGTCTTCCAGCCAGTCCTCAGGCAGTGTTTCTGTCTGATCGGAGGATTCTTACAAAACTCTCATCTCCTTTAAGCTGCAGCAGAGGTGGAGCTTTGATTTGTTAGTGCTCGGATCAGCAGTCTGTTCTGGTTGAACTTGCTTATATGTGTCTGTCTTTTGTGGCAACCTTTAACAATGATAAAAAATCATTGTATGATATGAAATAGCACACTAAATAATTTATTAAATCATGCCAAATATTTTCAAAACAAACTGCCCGATTGATACTATTTAAAATTTTAAGTTTATAGGAGTTACCACTGTGTGTGACAAAAACAAAAACGAGCCCCTTCCTTTAGCTCCTCAAAGTGAATCTGATGTTTGCCACACATAATATCTTTTAAACCATAAATCCAAAATACACCCTCCAAATGAAGTGAAAATCCCTTGACGCACTAATAAAAATGCTTTTGGAAAATGCTATTTATATCAATTTGGGAGGAAAAATTCTGGCTTCATTACACATGTGTGAAAATCTTAGATAACATAATGCCAAAAGCACATATTGCCAAACGTAATCCATGGATTTGATGAGATATCCTGCGATGGAGATTCCACTGGGCACATTTCCCTCTTTCTTTTCTCGCGACACAATACAAATCCCCAGCATGAAGCTTCCAGGCAGGCTCCACTGTGCTGGCTATTAAAGCTTATACCTTGGAAAAATCCAGGGACTACAGGCTGAATTCTCAGCAACTGCTGGATAGATTAGGTAATTTTTAACAATCTTCATAAAAATGTTTTCTGTGGATGGTGACACTCTTGAAAAACTTCTCTGCACACCACTGACAAATGAGAGAGGCAATCTAGCTTCCCATGCTATGTGGGACACACTTCCCAAATGGTTCCCAGCATGAAATGCAATGGAGAGACTTTCAGAGACATCTTGCTTGCCTGATAAATTCTGTAAATGCTGCTGAAGGCAATGATCAAATAAATGGCATGAATATGTGGAGAATTGGAAGGTCACCGAATCGTAGTCATTTCACTTCAAGCACAAGCGCAGACAGCTGCACAGGGAATAATTTTGTTATAAGGTGCCAGTGATTTAACAAGTTGGCCCAAAGTAGCTGGAATGTGGAGCGAGGATCTCATCTCTGTTGGGCTGGGTTGCTCTGCATTGACTGGACTCTTGATCAGATGGCCAGTGTTCCTGCATTTGCTGTATAAGAATCTGAGGGGAAAAGTGACCAGTCTGCTGTATTGTCTTATTCTTGATGTTGGGGAGTTTATTTGATTCTGAAAGCTTAGCTGAAATAACTACCTACTTCAATTCTTTTTTTTTTTTTAAAAAAAAAGCCTTTTAGATTCATAGAAAAATGCCAATGTACCCCTTAGGCTACGGGGAAAAGTGAAATTGAGTAACAAGAAGCAATTTGAGATTCTTGTAATCTAAGTATTCTGACACACTCTGAGAACTGACACTTGGATAGATGAGAGGGCAATGGTCTAGACTGAGGTTTCAGGAAGTACAGAAGGAAGGGTTAAGTGTACACACATCCTGGCCAGGTGCCTTGGAACCATTACTCATCTTCTTGGCATCCTGTTCTTCACCCCGGTCTAGCACCCCAAAATGAGTACATTGATTTTTTTTAACCATAATACAGTAGAGATGAGCGTATTTTCAAAAGAGGTTCTTTGTGAGACTAGTAACTATGTACAATTCACTAAATAGCTATAATAAACAATGTGTGAAGAGGTATGATATTTCACACAACAACAAAGTATCTAAATGCTACTTTTTTGTTTTCCCTCCTTGGGTCGTCTCAGAGAATTACTTATGTACTTGACAAAGAAAACAGAAGTAATTGACATTCAAAAACCATCTACTGTTTGCTGTGTGCACAACATTAAGTCAGATAAAAAGGTTTTAGCTGTCGATGTGGGAAATGTACTTAGATCTTCTGAGGCTTGCAGTTGATCAGAGAAGGCAGAATGCTAACAATAAAAATGATACGTGGTGAGGGCTCTGACATAATATCCCATAGAGGCCTCCGAAATTCATGACTCGAAATGAGGTTTTACATGTCAGTGAGCATATGTGATCCAGATGGACTTTGGGATTATCTACTTCATTTACGTTTTTAATTTTCATCCAAATGTTCACCCAAAGCAACTACTTCATAACATCATGCAGCTTTCATATGCCCTGAGGATCAGTCTGGATATGCAGACTGTTAAAGTCACCATTGATTAGGTGCCAAAAAAAAAAATGAAGATGTGGTTGGTAATGTATTGTTAGGTGGAAGTAGAAGTTTCAAGTCATCTGTAATCGGCAATTCCTTTCTTTCTCATGTCATTTTCACTCTCTCTTCTCTTCCCTAGGACATTTACTTGGCCTCTCCCATGATGATTCCAAATTCTGTGAAGAGAATTTTGGTTCCACAGAGGACAAGCGTTTAATGTCTTCAATCCTCACCAGCATTGATGCATCCAAGCCATGGTCTAAATGCACTTCAGCCACCATTACAGAATTCCTGGATGATGGTCATGGTATGTAGCTTTAAGGACAGCATAGACTCATGAAAACAGATTCAGATTTTTGCATCATGATGGCCTCATAATGTTCCAGTCATCTTGTGAGACAATGGTTGCTCAGACAGTTTCAGAAGAGAAGCAAGCAAATTGATTGCCTCTTGGCATACAATGTCAGCATCCCTGGTGGCATTACAGCTATGGTAATTTTGCTGTTGACTTAAAAAGTTCAAAAGGGAAACAGTGTGGGAGACCACACAGAATGCCTAGCAGTGGGTGCTCTGAAAACCTAGCTTTTATTTCCTCTGTCACCAGGAAGTTCCTGTGAGAACATTGGTTGACATCTTGGCTTTCATGATATTAATGTATCTCAGAATCATTTGTTGCATGTCTATTATAAGGGCTTGGTTAAGAATCCATAATTCTATTGGGTTCTCTTTATAGTAACATAAAACAAGGAAAGGAAGCTCTTTAGATATTCATTGACTAGAAAAAATTGAATTCATCCTGACAGCAGATTCTCCTGGAAGTAGAATTAAAAACTACAGGGCAAAAATAGCAAAACCATGGTGGGAAGAGACTTTAAGAACTTCAAAGGAAATTTGCTGGCTTTATCCTTTACAGGCAGTTCAAGAACATAACATACTTTATTAAACTCTGTAAGACTAGGATTAGCGCAGTAAGTCATGTGAAAGTACAGAGGAAGTCATAATTTCTAGAAATAATAAATCCTGCCTCCTAAGTAGTACACAGAACAAGCTGCTGCAAATTTCCTCTCATCTTTTACTGTTTTAGCATCATAGAAATGAGGCAGGCTGGATGTGCACAGTTGGAAGGAATCCTTGAGATCATAGAATTCAACTTGCCCCAGCTTTCAGGAAAGAGTGTATTCTGTTTTCTTTCTGCTCTCTTAAAGAGTGTCTCTTTCTGAAACAGGTGGCTAAGTCTTGGATTTTGAAGATAATAACAATTTCCATAAATGTTCTATGAGTCATTGTTCAAAGCAGGATAAAGGAAATCTATGATTACCATCTTTACCCTGATTTTCAAAAAGTTTTGATTTATAATCACCTGATATCTCAATGTGTTAGGCATTTTTAACTTCAACTAAAGAGTGCCAAAACAATCAATAAATTAAATTCATCTCAAATACAGGGATGCTTTCTACACAGTGCCTTTTATGCTGTGTACTCAAAATGTGTTCATTTTACTTCATGCTTCCCTATATTAGTGTTGAACTGGTAAATCTCCCATGGATTCTAGAATTTGCATTTCATAATCTTAAAAGTAATCTATCTCAAGCCTTGCTTGGAAGTTCTTCTGATATTAGCATCATGGTAGTGCAAACCTGTAAACCTGGCACTCTGCAGCCTGATACAAGATGACTGTGAGGTCCAGGGCAGTCTTAGATACAAAGCAAAGCCATGCCTCAATAAAAAAAAAGTTTTTATCAATAACAAATAAATACCTTCAATAGTGGAAAACACGGCCTATATTTCAAAGACTTAGTAACATTACCAAGACCCATCTATTTTTCCTTTGCACTAAAATAAAATGGCAATTCTCTTTAGTTTGGTATTGTGCTGGCCAAATTCTGAAGTGGATGCTTCTGTAATCATTACTGAACAAGTCACTCCTGAGAAGGTCTCTCTCTCATAGAATCTTAACTCTCTACTCCTGATACTGACCTTACTGCTTCATCTTTTAAAAAACAGCAAGAGTATTTTACTTCTGAATTATGTATTACACATTCTAAAAGGCTGGTCTCAGCCATGCATCTCTAAATGAATGGATCAAGTTGTTAAGGCAGCAAAAATAGGCCAGCTTTTCCCCTCATGTGCATATTAGCTCGGGCACAAAGCAGTGTGGAATTGTATTCCCTTAGCTGTAATTTTAGAAGGATTTCTTTATTTCACATTTGTGGAACTCAGGATCTTACTTTCAATGCAATAACTATGCTCCCAGCATTGCTTTACCTTTTAACAGAATTTCTATATTTTAAAAGTCTATAATCTTGGTTTTTAATTTCACAAAACTTCCATTTTTGGATCAGTTTCTATGCAAAAGGACTTCTGATAGAGACCAGCTAAGAACACAGTCATAGTAGAAACAGATCATATTTGCTTGCACTAATAAAGATTGTCTGAGTTTCCCAGATGTGAATTAAATAAACAAGGGAATTGCCAGGGTTCTCTGGACAAGAAAATATTTACTTATTTAATCAAATCTAGATACTTTCACTTTTGAATATGTTGATTTCTGTTAGGTGGTCTTTCATTTCAACCAAGAATGAAAAATTATATGTTTTCAATCACTTATAATGATGAAGGTAATTTCAGAATAAGGAAAGGTGGTGTGCAGCGCAACCTCAGCCACAGCTCCTGTCAAAAGATCATTCCCCGATACAGAATTCCAGAAGTGGCTCTCTAGCTCTGTTATTTAAATTAGAGCTGAAAAATGCAATAACCTTGTAATTTTGATTTTAAAGTACCTATAAGTCAGTTTAAGAGGAAGTATGGTAGCAGGAACTGGCAAGCCCATTTTTTCAGATGATTAGAGTACTGACATTTGAACTACTAACTTAGAAAATCAAGGAAAAACCCCAAGTCCAAGATGATTTAAAAACAAGCACACAGACAGACATTGGCCCAAAGACTAACATATTTCATCACCCCATAGCATACCACTTATTTTACACGTTCTTTATAGGAAGCCAATGAAGTAACCACTCAAAAACCTTGTGGTTGGAATTTAATGTTCTAGGTCACTAAAACTTTACAGCAACACATAAGAGCATAAGGAAGATAAACTGACAGAGATAAACTGAGGACAAGTGAGCTCACTTGACAAGAAAGAAGTAACAAAATCGGTAAATAGCAGACCTAAAACCAACCAACCAGCCAACAAAAAAATGTTTAGTAACCTGGTGCCACTTTTCTACACATCAACAATGTGACGTCCTTCATACTTCTCTCATTCCTAGAGAGACTTTGGCCAGATGCAGTGATTCCTAGAGAGATAAGATGGACTTCCAGCTACTTAGGAAAGTTAAATCGAGACACTTAGTAAAGGCAGCAAAACATGTTGTGTTTAAGTCGGGACTGTCACCCAACGTGTCCAATGTTTTGATGGTGCCTAAAGAGCACATAATCTGAAAACACGTGTTTGGTGTGACATCACATCCTTCCTACTTTCACCTCCAGCAGCGTTGAAGCAAAGAGAAGCTAGAGTAAAATTAAACTCAAAGCATTTTGATTTATTTTGAAAATTATTAGCCATAAGTAGCTGAGCATTTGTAGCACTCTACCGCTGCCAGATTTAAATTCATTAGTACTGAGTGTTTCCTGATTTAGGTCCAAGGAGAAATGTGCAGTGGTTCGGTTAGGACTGGGAAGCCAAAGTGCACACTCTAAAGTAACTGTATCTGGAGACTTGTGATTCGGAACAGAAGTAGCCTTGCCTCATGGGACTTCCCCACCCTTGCAAATGTTGCAGTGTTTATACAAGTTAGCTGAGGGCAAGCTGGCCGGGAGTATGGGCCTTGGAAATAGCGGTAAGCACAGGCGGAGAATTTGTGCAGGGAATGCAGGTTATTGAATTTCCTTTACCAAAGGTTTCCTAACCTTGAGCGAAGCCCAAGGAGATAGCTTTGTTTGCTACATCCAGAAGCCCTCTGCCAAACTATGAGAAAGGCCATTTGGGTACAGCTCAATAACACCAGCAACCTAGGCTGATAAGGGAAATGTATGAGGGTTGCCCAAATTTTCTTATCGTTTACTTAAAGAACTAAGGTTACAGCCACTCAACAAGCAAAGAACTTTTGTTAGAAAATAGAAATGGAAAGCTATATGTCTGATTTCTTTGTTAATTTCCAACTATAGGAATAGCAATAAAGATGTAAAGCCAGCTTTTAGGGTGAAATTAAGAAATGTGAAGCCTATTATTGCTATCTTGGTTTCTCACAGAGAGTATGTTTTTGAAAAGATGAGCAAATAAGACATACACTAAGGCCATAATTTAAAGCTTTGTATCAACATATGTTGTGGAGCATGCTTGATCTCATTCCTTCACTGTAATATATGATGATGACCATATAAAGCTTCCAACAGCTTCAGAGTTCTGAGTCACTTAAAGTCAGCATCATCAGTTCCTTTGGCAGTGTTCTCATAATGCATTTCTCATTGTTAACGTTAGACATGCATCCGAGGACCTCAGAGAAGGTATGCAAAGACAGGAAGCTGAAGCTAGAAACAAATGGGGTGCAGAGAAAGCATTGTGAGGTCTCAGACACTTTCCAGGGTCATTCATTGTGTTTGTCCAACCTGCAGCTATTTGGGTCAATGCTCAATCTTATACCTGAGTGCCGCAAGAGAAGATGGAAATAAGTGAAGTACTAAAAAATAGAAAAAGATGAGAAACCTCAGCCCATAATTTCTTCTTATTATTAACAAAGCTTACAGCCCTAAACAGCATCTAAATGTTTTAGGTACTATTTCCTGGAGGCAAGTTGGACCTTCCTTTATTTACTGGTGGACTATAGAGCCCAAGGAGAAACAAACGTTCTTCCATTTAACCATTTCAAATGATATTTTGATTTTGAGTTGTTGGCCTTATTTTATATTTTTAATGTTGTATGCATGGGAAAACATGCCTGGTATGCATATATGCCTGCTGACTTTATATTTTATATACGCCAAATGGGAGAGTAGGAGGAAGGAAAGAAGGAAGGAAGGAAGGAAGGAAGGAAGGAAGGAAGGGAGAAGAGAAATGGAGAAAGGAAGGGAAGGAGGAAAGCACAATTTGACAGTCGAACAAAGCAAAGCCCAGGTAGAATTTCAGACTAATATTAACTTTTTAAACATGAAGTAGTTATGAAGGAGTGACCAAAAGTACAAATAGAACAGATGAAGGAAAAGTCAACCATCAGTGGCCTTCCAATAAAGGTCAAAGTTAAAACGTTGAGAGTGGGCATTTCTAGCTTCAGTCTCCCACTAAACCATTTGTACTTCTGAAAGTGGAAGACCCAGACTGGATAACCCATGATTACATCGTTTTTGAATACTGTGTGCCGTGAGCTTTAGAGGCAAACACTGGAATGATCTTTGTCATTTCCTGGCATAAGGTTTCCATGTGGTAGAGATGTCTGTACTATTTTGTTACAGAAGGGTATCACTAAATATAAAACAAAGTTACTAAAGTGCTTGCTATAGAGCAAGCAGAATGAGTGCAGACACAAATCTTTTTTTTTTTAAAAAACGTCAGTAAATTGATGTCAATCATTCGAGGAAGGAAATCATTTTATTTCAAACAAGAAAATGTCACTTTCGTGTTATCTCTTTTAAAAAACTGTTATTTTAATTGTACTTGGATAATTGTACTGTATTACACTTTGTATTTGTAAAGACCTCTTTCATCTTTAAGTGTCCATAGCAAAAAGTTAATCCCAAATTCCTAGCAATCTACATGCTTCCTTTCTCATGTCCTGTGAAATATGGTGGGTATCAATCCCATCTGGAGATAATCATGTATTCTGGTTCACTATAAATAAGATAGACCCATGCGCTGTTTGTTTACACATGGCTTATGAAGTCAGTCTATGGTCTGGACTTTTCAGAAGAAAAAAAAAAAAAAAGAACCACTGGAAACAGCACTTTTGAAGACCTGGAAGGCATTCCCGCTGATTCTGAAATTTGTCCAGTGTCCTAGCGTCAGCAATCTGCTAAGGTTTCTCTCTGATTTACAGAGCAGCCATTTCAAAAAAAAAAAATGAAGATGACATTTTTCCCAGAGTTCCAAAGTGCCTGCTCTTTCTCAGTCCTGTTGAGAACACTTAGTGGAGTTTTACTATCATTCCTTCCTCTTGACTTGAGGCTAATATTTTCCTTTTAACTTGATGTTTTTCTCCAAGTTCTCTTTGGCGAGATTCTCGTTTCTAATGCTTTTTCTGGCTGGCCTTAAAGAGCTTTACCTCTTCAAATGCTCTGGCTTGGTTGGTTAAATGGGAACTTTGCTAGTTATTCATTTTCACATAATGCCTCTAACACAGATGGACAAATAGGTGTGTTTCTTTGTAGAAACTTGAGTGCAGTTGTAAAAATGTTTGCAGTACTCTCAAAATATGCTGAACACTTATTTTCTCGATGTAAGCAAGGATTTTACTATGTAAGAGCTTTTGTTGGATTGACTTTCAGTTCCGATTGTACACAAAACCAACTATCATTGTTTCATCTATTTCTGTCATTTTTGAACTTTCAAAACCAATTCTACCTTTACAATGCATAGTGAAAACAGTAAACATATCCCATAGCTAGAGGTTAACTAGCTCGGCTAAGAGCACACAAGCTCATGGTTGTGTCAACATAATTAGACCCTAGACCAGCTCTTTGTAGCATTGGGCACAAGATCTATCATTTTAAGATACCAACATGTGTCAGCCCTTCAGAAAGGAAATGAGATGTCGTTCTATATGCCTAACAGAAACAACATGGTACGGCAGGAGGATGGCAGCCCCTGAGTGCAACATTGGATAAGAAATTGACAACTCATATTTATATTTATTGACAATTTGTATTTCTTGACTTGTCTTTAAAATGAATAAAAAGAGTAAGTCAACCTCCCTGCAAGCTGATATATGGAAAGAGCTCTGAATGTATAATAAATGTTAGCTGTTATCACTATTATAATCAGTGTGTGATTGTATAATCAAGTCGGAAGAATCAGGAAAACACAAAAGCCAGTGAGCATCTATACTTGAGTGTACGGTAAAAGAAAGCAATGATTTCAGTTCACTGGGTCTGCATTCTTAAGGAAGCATTTTGGGTGAAAAGGGGAAGTTTCAGACTTTGACCTCTGATGCCGTTATGTGTTATTGGTGGCAAGGAGACAGACTACAGGCACATGGGAAGACGTAATCTAGAACTGGTGGAGGGGGTATGCCATCAGTGAGGTATTGCTCGTGGCTGTAAATGGCAGAGTTACTACAAAGTTTGTCACTAGAGCTCCTCCAAGCCCTTCCTCATCACCTCTGTGATGGTTTCGGCGGCTGAATATTATAAAACAGTCATATATATATAGAACAGTAACACTGTCAGTCTTAAGTCCGTCATCATAGCCACTCCAAGAGTACATCATTTTAAGAGAATCCTAGAATCCAAATAGAGAGTCCACCCTGTTCACTGCATCCCCACGAGCACAACTCTGCAGACCTGTAGGTATGTTATACTTTGGCACCTTCTGGAAGATTTAATTTTAGATCCCTTATCATCAAAGTTTGAAACCTAAACCCAGGCTGATTCTAAATCTTGATTGCTCTCTTAGGTAACTGCTTGCTTGATCTACCACGGAAGCAGATTCTGGGTCCTGAGGAACTCCCGGGACAGACCTATGATGCTACCCAGCAATGCAACTTGACATTTGGGCCTGAATATTCTGTGTGCCCTGGCATGGATGTCTGTGCCCGGCTGTGGTGTGCTGTGGTGCGCCAAGGCCAAATGGTGTGCCTGACCAAGAAGCTGCCTGCAGTGGAGGGGACGCCCTGTGGGAAAGGCAGAATCTGCCTGCAGGGCAAATGCGTGGACAAAACTAAGAAAAAATATTATTCAGTAAGTGGTTTTTTTTTTGTTTTTGTTTTGTTTTGTTTTGTTTTGTTTTTTGTCAACTGAAGCCTCAAGACCCAACAGAGGAAGTGCGGAAGTGCTTTTCGGGAAGTGCATGGTCACAGTCATCATCTTCCTAGCCAAGAGATTTTGTCCTTCCATAATCTATTCAAACTTCATTCCCCATTCGCAGCAGCCCTACCAGCAGCCAAACACAGGAAAACCTGCCGCCAACAGGGATTTCTTGGCAAGTCGTGTATTTCACGCATAAACCCATATTCACACCTCAGAGCAGAGCCTCTGTGGTGTGTTTTGGAAGCTCACTTTTAAAATCCTCTTACTAAAGTTACCAGAACGTGTCTTCCGAAGTTTGTATGGAAACAGTGACAGAGCAGACACTATGTTCCTTGACCATATCTTGTATTGTCCCAGATGCTCACTTTTTCCTGACAGAAAATCATGTAACGTTAGCAGCTATGGTACCCCAGAGGCTGCTGCCAAGACATGTGTTTACAATGCAACACACAGTCCACATGCCTGTGTTTTGTCAGACAACCTGAAAAAGGCAATCAGGAGCTTTTTTTTTCCTAGTCAAAATAGCTCATATTGTAATATGATAATAATAATAATCTCTCAGATTCCTCCTGCAGTATCTCCACACGGGAAGAAATTTAGAGTTTTGTGCCTAGGGCTATCTTCCCGCATGGAGTGTGTAGGCATAGAGGCTGAGGGTGCCCTTCATTGTCTATTGCATCTAATTGGGAATGCAGCCAGGCTCAGCTCAAATGTATTCATGTATGAGGCAGAATCTTCATAGACAGATTGTGTGATATCAACAAAGGCACCAAAGAATGTTAGGACTAAATAGAAGGAAAGAAATGTAAATGACCAGCCAACATCTTACAAAGCCATCAGCAGGAAGCATTTTATTATTGGTCCAAGATGAAAGTAAAAAGAATATTAACAAGGGTCTATGGTTATAAACAAGAGCTTTACAGTATCAGAAGGCAGAATATAAAATGACCAGAGAAAACAGGACGTAATCCTTGCCATGTGCTCACAACTTAGGGTGATATTTTTGATCCTGTACTGGTAGAAACAAGGTTCTGAAACAGATGACATGCTTAACTCTAGAAATGGCCTCAAATTCTTTAATTGGAGCCTTAGCTTCCACTCGGATGATATATGCGTGTGACTCCAATGTACACATGGGAACTTTTTCCCGCCAGAGTTAAAAGATCTTTTGCTTTCTATTTCAGACATCAAGCCATGGAAACTGGGGATCCTGGGGTCCCTGGGGCCAGTGTTCTCGCTCATGTGGGGGAGGAGTACAGTTTGCCTACCGCCATTGCAACAACCCCGCACCTCGAAACAGTGGCCGCTACTGCACAGGAAAGAGGGCCATATACCGTTCTTGCAATGTCACACCCTGCCCACCTAACGGTACGATGCTGCCTGACGTCAGTAACAGCGTGGGTCATGTGCAGTCGCCATTTTGGTACAAATAAGCATGGGAGGCTGGGGAAGCCGCGTTAATCTCATAATGGATAGATCCACTAATATGTAAATTAATATCAAATATGGGAGTGATTTTTAAATTATCACAGACAACAGTGTCTCTAAAGGGCTAGGAGAAAGCACTTTTGTTTTCAACTATGTTCATACCAAGGTACTTTAAACACTGCTGCATAGAAAGCTCTTCAGTACAGAAATCATTAACATTTTCTTTTAAAGTCAGTAAGTTATGAATGCCGCCCGTTTTGTTTTCTAGGTAAATCGTTTCGTCATGAACAGTGTGCGGCCAAGAACGGCCACCAGTCTGATGCAAAGGGACTCAAAACATTCGTGGAGTGGGTTCCCAAGTATGCTGGTGTCCTGCCAGGAGATGTGTGTAAACTCACCTGCAGAGCCAAGGGCACTGGCTACTATGTGGTCTTTTCTCCAAAGGTCTGTCCAGAGCAGTAGGCATCTCGGGTAGCAATTACTTCATAGAATAAAGTCTATAATTGTCAAATGAACACAGTCGCGATTTCAGAACAGTTACATTCGAAAGGTTTTCATTTTCATCTCTATAATTTCTGTATTGTCAAACTTTATACAATGGGCTAAAAACATTTTCACAGAACAAGTACATGCTTTAAAAATGCACTTTTGAGAAGTGCAGTTTTCCCATTGTTTGGGAAAATAAATTAGGAAACTAACTTCAAAACAGTCTAGAAAAGAACTTCCATTTTCCAGGCAAATTTTGTAAAAGGACTATTGGGAAGAAAGAGTTCTCTTTTCAGTTGTGTACTTAAAAATTCATATATTCAGTCTTAAAGATAGGTTTCAAAGTCATTGTCTTTGGTATAGGATTTAGAATTAATCTTAGACCTTCCCCATGAATCAGAGTCCTGCTAGTTGCTTATATTATGATAGATATATACTTATTCCTCATGTTCCACAGGTAAACATTTTCTAAATATACTAAAAGAAATACATATTATTTTCTGTATCATGCAGCAGTTTAGAAACATTATCAAATTTTCAAATGGATGACACATTTAAAACTCGTCTGCCATCAGCCTTCAGCTGTATCTGTACACCTGTGTCTCTACATCATATACCGCTGAAAAGTCATTCGATGTCCAGTTTGAACATATATTAATATATCATATCTATTTACTTATGAATTAATACATTTCATTAAAAATTACAAAGAAATAAAAACAAAAACCTAGAAATATAACTGTGAAGAGAACTATTCACACTTTAGCGACATTCTACTTCAGTTTACAAATAAACACACAAATTCACATACTTATATGTCTGAAAGAGTCATATGCATACATACTTAAAGTGCATATATGAGAAATATATATATATATATATATATATATATATATGAGTATGCATGAACATAAGCACACCACAGTTTCTGTACATGCTGTGTTTAAATGGCTTTGGAAGAGCAACATAACTCTTTCCTTTATTCAGAACCAAGTATTCCAAAGCCAAGTATTTCCAAATCTTTTGGAAATACTCCTCCCAGGTACTCTTTCCTTCACAAGTCTGTTTGTGATTACTTTGATGCCTATAGGTCTAACATACAATGACCATGGCAGGGTTTTAAATCAGTCTAAATTTTCAAATTTGCTGCTATAAAAATTGACAAAGAAGAAGAATCTTTGTATTCTTAAGTCTGCTGGTGTTCAGATATCTATAGTCTTCCATAAAGTTAAGAGTCTTTTCATCAGTATAAAAAGTTAAGGTGATACAGTGGGACTGTTTTATAAATACAAAAACGGAGATTAATAACTCAGATCATCAAACATATTAGGCAAGAAGTTCAAGAGAGAAAGTGTATAACTGAATCTTCCTCATAAAAATATGTACTTTTTTCCCATTTAGAATTTCCTGGAAACTGAATGGTTGATTGCTTTTTGATGGTTTAGCTTTTAAGATTTGTTTTATTATTTTAACTCTATTGTTTTGGTATGTGTGCATAAAAGCAGGTGCCTAAAAAGACCAAATGCATTGGTTACAGATTGCTATGAGCCATCTGTCATAGGTGCCAGGAACTAAACTCGAGCCTTCTGCAAGAGCAGTATATGCTCTTAACCTCTTAGTCATATCTAGTCTATTTTTGAATGCATAATTTATCACAATAAAAGGTTCAAAATTATAACTTTTTACTTACATCAAAGAACAAAGTCCCAGACATACCTATTGCTGTTATTTTTGTCATTCACAGGTTACGGACGGGACTGAATGTCGCCCATACAGCAACTCTGTGTGTGTCCGAGGAAAGTGCGTAAGAACTGGTTGTGATGGCATCATTGGCTCAAAGCTGCAGTATGACAAGTGCGGAGTATGTGGAGGGGACAACTCCAGTTGTACAAAGGTTATCGGAACCTTCAATAAAAAAAGGTAACGTGATAGCGGCACCTTAGCCCTGGTGTGAACTAAACACGGATTTAGATTCCTGTGAAGCTGATATGGGAGACTCGTATTCCCGCATCAGCTCTTTGTAGGAGAAGGTCTAATGTGACTGTAGCAATCAATGCTTTCTGCATGTGAGGAAGGGAGGAGAAGAGCTGAAGTGTTCTCTATGGCTGATGGAAACTATAAATGCCTCTGGAAGCAAACTACAACAGCTGTGGAGCCAAGATCTTAGGATGAGAGACAGAAAGAAACAGTGAAACAGTGGCTGCTGTCCCATAAAGTGGTACCCAACACATCTGTGATTCCTAATTATGAGGAAGATTCAGTTATTTATGGAGTGGTAATTGGCTTCAGTTTCAGCTATTTTTATATTTTTAAGTTTTATTTTATGTCTATGGGAGTTTTGCCCGTGTGTACGTCTGTGCACCGCTTGTGTGCCTGGGGCTGGAGGAGGCCGTAAGAGAGCATTTGATCCCTTGGGACTTGAAGACTCAGAAAGTTATGAGCCACCATGTGAGTCCTGGGAACCAAGTCCTCTCGAAGAGCATCCACAGTGCTCTTTCAACCACTGAGCCATTCTTCATTTCCTTTATGATATTTTTTAATTTATTCTGAATATCTTTGAATATCTCATACATGTGTCCAATGTAATTTGGTCACACCCACATCCACTTTTTCAACTGCCACTGGGCATGTGTACTTCCCAACTTCACACTTCTTCCTTCTCCTTTCCTCTCTTCCTCCATTGTTTTCCTTTTTTTGTTGTTCTTTTTGAAGCATGGCCTTGCTATGTAGACCAAGGAAGTTGGTCCATCTGGTCATCTTCTTGCCTTTGTGCTAAGATTCCAGGTGTATGCTGCCATGCCTGGCTCCTTTTGCTATTTTTATAGCAAACAAATTTTCATTGGGCAGAGGTGCTATGACAACAATCCCATTTTTTTCTTAAAATAATAGTAAGTACTCATGATGTAGTAACAGAATTTTACCTTACATTTAATTTTTTGTCCCATAAAATCTAGGAAGGCTTCTAGAGGCAGAGTTATTCAACAAATGACCAAACCTGTGCTCTTAAACAAGCCAGCATATTGAAGCAATATGAAGACCTCTAAGAATAGCCCCTGTAGCCCATCTTAAAAGACAAAGAGTCACCTGGCTTGGAGCACACTAATATTAATATCTGCTGGTGAATGCAATGTCAGAAATATTAAATATTTCTATGAGATTAACTGAGGGCAGATTTGTCCATTTATAATCCCAGTTAGTCTACCTTGTGCCTGGAGAAACATAAATATCTTTGTAACTATGGAACATATGGATAAAGATACAATGATTGTACAAATCTCTTGATCCACTTCTAAAATAAGTAGAATAAAAAATAAGGTTGCTCACGTCATCTTAATTTTGAATATTCTAATAAAAACAGATATAATGTAATATTTTAGCGCATGTTTTGATTTTGTCCTATCAAAAAGATTAAAGTCAATTTAAACTTAAGTTCTTGAGTACACTAAAAGTTTATGTTAAGAGGATGGAAAACTTTTAGAAAATTTCTATGTGTTTATCCATGTCTAGGTATATACTAATTCTATCTCATTGTCTCTTTCTTTTCTTCACCTCCCATGTGGGCATTGTTGCCTACAGTAAGGGTTACACAGATGTTGTGAGGATCCCTGAAGGAGCAACGCACATAAAAGTCAGACAGTTCAAAGCCAAAGACCAGACTAGATTCACTGCCTATTTAGCCCTAAAGAAGAAAAACGGCGAGTACCTTATCAATGGCAAGTACATGATCTCCACTTCAGAGACTATCATTGACATCAACGGTACAGTCATGAACTACAGTGGGTGGAGCCAGAGAGATGATTTTTTGCATGGGATGGGCTATTCAGCCACAAAAGAAATTCTGATTGTACAGATTCTTGCAACAGACCCAACTAAAGCATTAGATGTCCGTTACAGTTTTTTTGTTCCCAAGAAGTCCACTCAAAAGGCAAACTCTGTCATTAGCCATGGTAGCAACAAAGTGGGATCACACACTCCACAGCTGCAGTGGGTGACAGGCCCATGGCTGGCCTGCTCTAGGACCTGTGACACAGGCTGGCACACCAGGACGGTGCAGTGCCAGGATGGAAACCGGAAATTAGCAAAGGGATGCCTTCTATCTCAGAGGCCCTCTGCATTTAAGCAATGTCTGCTGAAGAAATGTTAGCCCGTGGTTTGTTCTCATGCACAAAGATAACTGGAGGACCATCGTAGATATACTTGTGTTTGAGGACAGGGCCCGCCCAAGGCACAGAAAGTAGTGTCTCGGAGTCATTGTTACCAGGAGTCGAATTATGGGCAGAATCTGCTCTCTGTGACCAAAACATGTACACTACCTTCATGCCATGGTGGTGACCTTGGATACAGACAACGTGGGAGGTAGGGAACATCCCTGGGCCTACGCAAAGGAGACACACCATGATGAATGTAGAACCGAGGACAGGTTGAAGATGGCAGAGAAGTTTTGTCACCTACCTCTTATAGAATGTCTTCAAGGCATCGTGATCATGTTCAGTCATGATACACAGCTTACTTTTACTGTTTGTAAATGCATCGCCCTTGGAATGTCACTTTATATACTTGGTTCTATATATACATATATGTACGTATTATGTGTATGTATATGTATATTTCTATAAGAAAGAATTTGACCAAAGTAGGTCTGCAGCTATTTCAACTACTAGCTTCCAGAAAGAGCTGTGGAAGATTTACTGGAAATTAAGAACTTGCTGCTGTTAAGTAAGATTTGTGTATTATCTGACTGCAGGAGTTAATGTTTTAGTCAAAAACACATTTTGACAGCATGCATCTTCTGAGAAACGCTAAAAGGAGAAAGGATCTGTATGTATCTGGTCATTTAAACACATCCTCAGGTCCACTACTCTAACCTTTGACTGTCTGTATTTTTTTCAGGCAGCCAGCCAAATAATTGTATCATTGTGGTGTAAAGATTATGTTTTCCTGTGTATATGTGATCAATATCCAAGGGTCTTTAAAAAAAATTAGCTTGCTTGTATTGGAATTTAAAGGAAAAAAATATGTCACTGTGTTTTCAATTTATATTTTCACAACTGCTTGCTCTGTGGCTCGCAGCTAAGAGTTCACAATGTGTAGTAGACACACAGGACACACAGCATCAAGTTATCTGTCACATTCAGCACCTTCACTACAGTCATACCTCTTCTCGGCCAGCCTTTAAACGTCTTTGTGTCTGCTTGTTTGTTTTTCCCAAGGGTTGGAAAGGACTTCTGTTCTGTATAAACTGGGTCTAACAGTGATAATTAAAACCACCTCGTGTTTAGTCTCATCAAGAAGGAACAATTGGTATTAATTCTATTATTTCAAAAAATCAAACTCATTAGCATTAATAAGACTGTTTCCACACCATAGAAATCATCTCATAATTTAAAAAAATGGAAGCATATATTCGCCATTTTAGAGAGTTTTCCCAGTTGTAAAGTGCTTGACTATACCAGCGAGTGTATAAATAATGGAATGTAAGGGTTTTCAGGAAGTCTCTTTCCTGTGCAGGAAGGTCGCATATTGAAAATATTTAATAATCGTAAACAGAAAATCTCCTTTAGGCTGCACAACCCCTGAGAAAAGTCACATAATATAATGTATTTTATCCTACCGTGATTTTTTTTCTTCTCCGTGAGATATTGCAAGCAAATTGTTTTATGTAAATTTTATAGCGATCATACCTAATGTGCCTACTGTTAAGGATTTGCATACAAGGATTTTAAGAAATCCTGGCTGAAATTTCACTAAATGTATTAAAACTTATTTTATTATAGGATATTTTAATATAAAGAATTATGTAATTGATGAATCTATATCACCTTTATTTCAGCAGACCAGAAAGAAACCAAAAGGCAATTTTACTGTCTTTTTTGTGTTAAAGAAATTATTTTGTGAAACAGATCAGTGCTCTTCAAAACCCATCACTATCCTTTAGTCTGGTCTCTTTACATAAAGAAATTCAACCTACACCAAACTGGTGGCTGGTATTGATTGGATGTCTCTAAATATAAAACAGCAAATGAATCCAGTCAAACTGGTCAGAAGACAAAAGATTAAATATCACACTGATTATTTAACTGTACAAAGAGAATGAATAGAGAGTTTAAGGTAAATTTTTCCTGTTTTGAAAACAATATGAACCAAGTAGTTCAAATGTGACAAAATCCATATCTTTATCTTTTGTGGTTCTATTAAAAGAATAAAGAGTAAACATGATTGTCACCCACTTTGCTTCCCCACACAATCTTCATGGATTTTAAGTAGATTTTTCAGGGGTTTGCTTTTCCCTCCAATAATGAAGCTCTACTCTTCACACTTAAATAGCCCCAGAGAGGACAGAACAAATAAACCACTATTGTATGTCTGACGAAATTCTGTCTCCATTTTAAAAGGAGAATCCTCCATTGAGGGGGAAATGTATATAAAACTCCTAAGGAAAGAGACACAGCAAGCTGAGATTCAGAAAGGGGGGGGGGGTGTCAGAGAGGGAAAGAGTGATTCGTGCTAAGGGTGTGTGCTGTGTCTTCCATCTCTCCATTGTCTATCTTGAATTTTTTAAAAAACTTTGGTTTTAGGATGATGAATAAATGTGGGGGAAGATAACACTAAGAGTACAAACTCCTCACCTCACTTGCATAAAAGTCACTTAGAATAAGTTTCATTAAGTACAAGAGAACCCAGAATAGAAGGGCACCTTGTCCTTTTAGAACAGAAAACATCACATGAACCCTCCTCGTTGCTTGGAAGCATAAGAGCGTTGTTTTACTGTATTTAACAGATTCAGCATTCATTGCCTTCCTGTGGAAACAGTTTTAAACTAAGAATTGAGGGATGAGTCACAAATGAACAAAAAAAAAAGTTGCAGCACTGAAAAATAAGTAATTTATTGTTTTTCCAACTGCTATGTGAATTTCTGTGATGAAATTATTTATTTTTATTTAACAAAAATTATGTGCAAATTCTTCTATGTTGAAAATGTTTTGCTATTGTCCTATTTTTTTAATTTATGCTTCCTGTTTGTGTATAAAGTGCACTTTGTGAGTTTATATACTAGACACTACTGGTGGCTTTTGTATTGTTCTTTTTCTTTTTTATAGAAAGCCTTCTGTGTGCAACAGGTGTATGTGTGCATCTTCCTCGTGTACTTGTAATCTGCCACTCTCTTAAATTTAATCTTCCGTGGCTCATAGTGCTCCTTACTCACCGCTATTTTAATAGGTCATTTAAAACTTAATAACATAAGTTTTTTTCAGGTCACAAGTTTAAAAATGCCTATTTAATCTAGCAAGTTGCAAGTTTTTAATTAGAGGACATATACAACTTGCAAGCACCCCAGAGAAGTTAAGCCACAATGGAGAATCTGATTTAAAACAGACCTAGTGGTACAGGCCTGCAATATCAATACTTAGGAGGCTAAGGTAGGAGGATCATGAATTCAAAGTCAGTCTGGAGCATATAGCATATCCTTATCTGGGGAGAAGAAACAGATTCAGTTTTGTTCACATCACTGATAAACACATACAAGATGCTGTTAGTGCATTATATGAAAGATATGTATACCACTTCTACGTTAATAAAGAAAAAATGAAGACAAAATCTTCCAGTTTTAGAAGCAGCTCCCCAAAATACTCTCTGACTTAGTATCTTCTATCTCTAGAGATTGGACAGATGATCTCAAACAAAATGGGTTTGTGTGATTCTGATAGTATGAGTGACTATATTGTCTCTGGGTATAGAAAGACATTGTAGAATGTGACATTTTACAACTATCAATCTGTTCAGAGTGATAGGACCTGGAATCAGCAGGAACAGCTCTGGTAAAAGCAGCTCGTCTGTGACTGATTGCACAATCCCGTTGTAGCAATAAGGCCAAGCTCTCTTGGACCCACTATGCAGTTCATTGGGTCAACCCTGACTTTGATGTTCATCCATCGATAACTTCTTTGTTAGCAAGAAAGCAACATGAGTGTAACAAGCAAGAGCTATAGGCTGGTTTGGAAGTCCAAGGTGTTCACTATGACTACAGCTCATTGTTAGAAATATGTGAAGTACAACAATTCTACAAAGAGTTGAGAGCTCTCTTTGAAACAGCACTGCCATAATGTACAAATGTCACTCATCTCTTTACTGTGAAACATGTAGTCATACAAAGGCATTACAGTTATTTTAGATTTCATGGCTTCAAAATAAAAGAAAGAACCATAAGAGCAAAACAGATCATTCAAGACAGATGCAAAACAATATTTAAAGAATTACATCAGTGAAGCACACAGAAAAGAGCTCTTATGGTTTGTATATTAATTTTCTCAATGACCAACAATGTATAGTTCTTGAGAATCAAGCAAGAAGATCAGTATGAACAGTTAGCTAAAATGTGCTAAATAATTTCTTATTTACATGAACTATAGACATGGCTTGCTGAATAATATTACCACAAAGCACATCGCTCTATAATCAACCTATAAGTTCTATTCAATCAAACTATGGGGACATATTGCAATATGAGTCCATGCATTTTTCAATCAGTACACAGGAATACAAACATTCAAATCAGTTTTAAAAAATCCACCTAACAAATACTTGGTGTGGAATATAATTCTAATGCAGGATATAATGAGGCAGATATAATAGAGAATATAATGAGGCGTTAATTTATGTTGGGAGAGAATAAGACTTTGACATGCATATTATTAGTAGTACACCCAGTTAATCATTATCTGTTACTATACCAGCATCTTTTCAACATGTTTACTCTCTAGTTCTTAAGTTATGGTTCTACTAATCAGCATGTGTGGACTGCACAGAATAAGAGAAAATAAAATACTGCCCCGTCTGATCCATCACCCTGCAAAGCAACACTCCCAGTGCCTTGGGAATTAACTCCTAGGAGACCTGTCCTCAGAACAGACTGTTCTTCATTCCATTTTCCTTTGTCTTATCCAGTGAAAAATTGTTATTGTAACAGAGGTGCTAATATCGTTAGTGGTTAACTGTCAAACCTACAGTATCTCTGACTTAATTTTTCATTTCAACATGATTCTACAATTTACACAAATAGTTATCTAATCTGTTTGTCAGAGTTTGGGACGACAGCATATGGAATGTCCATTTTCACCTGAGGTAAATCTGAGGGTACTTACCATGTTATCAAAACTTGAAAAGAGACAAGTGAGCACCTGATCTTGGTGTTTCTGAATCCCTAAGCTGTCAAAAGTCTCCTGAAATATGGGTGTGTCTTTTCTTTATAAACTTTGTAATATGTCATGACATAGTCATTATTTAATGCCCGTTTCTCAACCTCTTCTAAGATTTGCATTGGAAGTCCTGGTACCTGTACAGAGAGGATATTTGGAATAGGACTACTCACCAGTATGTAGTATTGCAAGTTAGACTTCTGGCTGATGAATGCGTGGTCTTTTCATGTCAGTTCTGCAGTGTGCATTCAGATGTGGCACGGACGTTGCTGGTTCTTCTTGCTACAATCACGAATGAGCAAACACCGCTTGCATTTTAGTAGTGACCTAGGGACTGAATGGTGAGAAGTCTTGAGAGTAGACATTGCAAGTAGCTAAGTCAATGACAGAAGTATATCCCATGTGGCATAAGCAGTGATACCAATACTGAAATTCTATATTAGTGTACACTAATAAAGCCAAATAATAAACCTGGATAGGTACAGCTCAGATTTTAAAGCCTTGAAACATATTTTCCCAATAAGAAAAGAATTATGAGGCTTTGCACACTTTCACTTTCTGGAAATGATGGGCATGTGACACAGCTGACTGACCAAAAATCTTAGGACAGTGAGACAGGTCTTGATGAAAATGCCGTCTTAGTTTTGACAAACTTCAGATATGAGGCACCTATTTAGAGCGTCACTTTATCTCAGGCTACTGCCCACACCAACTCTGCTATGCAGGAAATACTTGAACCGAGTAGTTTGAACCTATACTGTAATAAATTTTCATTGAGGAATATTATCCTATCTTGTGAAGCATTTTCCTGCCTGAAATTAAACTGTAAATCCAAATGCTATTTTGGTAGGTATAATAAATAGAAATTATAAATTAGGTCAAAGTATGTGCTGTATATAATGTGACTTAGAGTTGGAAAGTATTGTCTCTTTGTTTTTAAATATCTCATGACATTTGTAGCATGAAATCAGGTCTCTGATATTTCTCTCATTCATCATCTATTTGCACACAGACAGGATGTTTTTCTTAGCTAAAACAGTGGATCTCTGGCATGTCAGTATACCAGTATAATACTACAGGTATAACCTGCCGCGCCCCGCGCCCCGGTGAGTGCGCTCTGTGCCCTGGCACCCAGATCGCGAGCTTCGGGCAATGGGGCTAGAGGTTAAAATACACAGACACACTCAGACAGAGAGACAGAGATACAGGCCATCCTTGAATTCCCCAAGATTGCACCCTTTATTGTGTTCAGGGGCAGATTATATAGAGATAGCCACGCCCCCAGCCAACCCCACCAGAAACCACTCTCCTGCCGTCAGGAACTCCTGAAGGTCTCATGCTCAGAGCAGCTGTAGGCACTCAGATCAGGGGAATTCAAGAAATTCAGGATCTAGGGTCTCACTACTCCCAACAATAACCTTAAAGCGTTAAGATTTTTTAAGTAAGCCTTGATTTAGTAAGCCTAGATTCTTAGGAGAAATTTATTAGAAGCTCTACAATATTTTGCAGTAAGTTTATGAATTAACTTTTCAGTGCACAATGGTTTTTTTTTTAGCTATAACCATTGATGCTTAGTGAGCATCACACTATTTCCCTCTGATATCAAACAATATCTTAGAATTATGATACTCAAAATTTCTTGCACTATTTTATTAGTTCTTTGAGGGTTTCACAAAATGCATTTTAAATCCCCTCCCACTCAACTCTTCCCATTACCACCCTCTCAGCCCCTTCCCCATTCCTTCCCCATAATTTTGAGATTTTGTCTTCTCCCCTGCCCCCATTGAGTCCAGTGTGTGTTGCCCAGCTGGTTTTAGGAGTAAGATAAGCCCTGGTACGTGGTCAAACTACAGGGTGCCACACCATATTAAAAAAAAAAAAAAGCATCCCTGCTTTCCAGCAGCTATCGCATGCTGATGGCTCCCCAGGTAGCAGCAAGGTTGCAGCGCCATCTTTCCTGCTTCATGCTGGGATTTTGTCAGGCTGGAGCCTGTGAAGGACCTGAGCATCCTGCCAGCAGTGTGAATTCACATTTGCACATGATCTGTTGTATCTGGGAAAACACGGTTTTCTTGATGTTATCAACCACCTTTGGCTCTTACAAGCTTTCTGCCAGTCTTCTCTGAAGACTCCCAGGCCTTTCGGGAGAAGGTGTGTCCTAGGAATGCTCCATTTGGAGCCGATGGCTTCACAGTCTTTTATTCTCTACACTTTGACCCTGTGAGTGTCTCTGTGTTAATTGTATATACTGTCAAGCACTGAGGAATGGTCTGATCTGTAGGTTATCAAGAAAGAACTCAAAGCTGTTATTCTACTAAATGGACAGAATATTGATATTAATATTCTTAATGTAATTTCTCTTTAAGAAATTAAATTTTAAACGATCTCATTGATTTTACAGATGGCATATACCTTATCCATTCTAATAAGGCTAAAATTTCTTGAGCATTCTATTGGCTGAGGACCAATAGCAAGCGCTGCTTGAACTTCCTATTATGCTTTATGTCTATGACCTGACGAGGTGATCCCAAAATCCCAGTATTGGGAATGCTACGGCAATGTGATAACTCTACCCCAAATGGCAAGCACTGCTGAGCACCGCTGAGGTAATCATTATCCGTTGCCAGCATCTTTAAGGGTGGGGGCTCCTAACTGCGAGTCTGAGAGAAGAGCTGTAGTATGAACAGTAGGCTGTGTGAGCCTAATGATATCCTTACAGTATCTAATGTGTGGGCTCCTTGGTTCCAGTGAACTGGTGAGGAAACAGCAGAAGACAATGCAAGTTATAGGGATGGACTCATGTGCCATATGCAGCACAAGGGACAACTTTCAGGAGTGAGAAGAAAGAATTTGACTCAGAAGACTAATAAATTGATGCTAGGCATTTTAAAAACCTTCAGTACTTACCCTTCCTATTGCCTGTGTGACCCACAATGAGCTGGGTCAGACAAGGTCAAAAACATAAAAATGAAGGGCTGCTTTTTCATTACAATGAACAAAAGAAATGCCTAGAAATGAAACTACAGATCCTTGTGACACCCAATCATCTGTAATGCTTAGACCCTGCCATGTCTTTCCGGAAAATTTCCTGTTTTATCTGTGCAATTAAAGTGAATGATTGATTATGGGGCATGGCGCAGTTCCATAGATTAACATCCTAGGATGCTGGTTTCAGTGTAAGGTCCTAGACTCATCATAGCCAGTAAGATGGGCTTTCGCTTAGTAGATGAAGTCTTGCTTTTATTAGTTCATTTGATGTCTATTATGTAGATAAAAAGAATGAAATCCCAGAATGACCAGCTATATGGGTCAGTTCCCAGGTTGGAGGGAAACAAACAGACCCAAAACCACTATCACATGCATTTATAGACTGTAATATGGAGTTCTGTTTCTTCTACTTGTCAACAGAACCTTTTCATCTGACTTCATCTTTCAGCAGAATTTGACTTTAATTAGAATGACAGTCCTTTTATTGCTATTTGGGTTATGATACAAAAGTATCTAAACCTGTTGCTGGAGAGACGGTTCAGTGGTCAAGAGCACTTGTTTCTCTTGCATGGGACCAGGGTTTGGTTCCCAGGACCAATATGGTAGCTCAAAACCACTCTTAAGTCCAGTCCCAGAAGAGTCAATGCTGTTTTATGACCTAATTACATATGTGCAGGAAAAATATTCATGAACATAAAATAAATAAAGCTAAAATTTTAAATAACTAAACCTTAAAGATAAAAGTGTATAGATATATATAAGTTATATATATATATATATATATATATATATATATATATATATATAATTTAAGTAGACTGAATTTATAGTGACTAAAGTGGCTTTGAGGCAAAAGAATGAAATATTGAGAGACATTAACATATTTATCTTCCAAATAAATCTTTTAGATATTCCAAATTGATGTAGGATTCTCCTCTGTATGCTGTGAATATGTTTTATTACCATTGGTTAATAAATAAACTGCTTTGGAATATGGTAGGGCAGAATATAGCAAGGCAGAAAATCCAAGCAGAGATAGAATAGGAAAGAAGGCAGAGTCAGAGAGATGCCATGTAGCCGCCCAAGAAGCAAGAGGTAACAAACCACTAGCCTTGTGGTAAAATATAAAATAATAGAAATGGGTTAATTTAAAATATGAGAGTTAGTTTATAAGAAGCCTGCACTAATAGGCCAAAGAGTATGTAATTAATATTAAGGCTCAGGATGGTTATTTCATAAGCAGCTGCAGGAGTTAGTGAGTGGGACCTGGTGGGTGGAGAGAAACTAGTCCAGGGGGAAGAGCAGAATGGAAAATTTTGAGGTTACACCATATAACTTATTAGATTGTTTCTTCACTCTTCTGCTCTTTACTGCCCTGCAGCTATGCAACAATATGATCTTGGTGCTGTATTTTCATTGTATGTTTTAGGCAGTTGTAAAATGGGAAGTCAAACCTTAGTTCTAGGAAGGATCAGGAAAAAGAAAAGACACAAGAGCCTTTGCAAGCAGAGTCCTGAAGAAGTTATTCGATATGAGAATACTACACAAATATTAAGCTGAGAATATGCAATAGGTGCCTATTCATTCAGGCTTGTGTTACAAGCTCCTCCACTGCTGCCAGTTGAATCTAAACTACCACCTATCCACTCCACTGCAACAGCAGCAAATGCCTCCTGGTGGGGCTTCCTGAGTCCAACAACAGCAAGACTGTTTCTGGAAAAAATATTTAAGTCAAATCCTTTCACTTCTTTTCTGAAAGTCCTCTAACATATTTCTGCCCTACTTAAACTTGAAAACAATGTTTTCCCCTGGTCTCCAGCATCACACAGGATGAGATCCCACCATTGTCTTTGATATATACTGCTTTTTCCCCACCCCTTGACTCACCGTTCCATCCTTGCTGTACCTGCAACTGTTCTTCACTGTATCACTATATGGACAATGTCTAGAAGTCTTGACCAGAACCCTCTTTTCCAATACACTATGCTCTTCTTTAATCACACTGAACGCTAATGAACATAGCCATATTCATATCATAGCATCTTATACAATTCATTAATCAGGGAAATTTTGCCTGTGAAAAATATTCATCAAGTTTTGGTGGTATTTAGAGTTACCACTGTGATAGGAGAGATGCTACTGAAGTTCAGTGGCAGGGGAACTGAGGAAGTTTTGCCAGACAGGAAGTAATGTCCTAGAGTAAGGAAGGATCTGTTTAGTGTCCATGGAACTGAAGAGATTGAAGAATTTGCCCTGATAAATCACTTCTTTCTGGTTTGTCACTTTAATAAACTTTATCAGAACACTACCCCTTCACCTTCTACTTTGATGTCAGCCACCATAGCTATCTCTTGTAGAGTAACATAATCGGAGAGCCAACCCATCATTCTTACAATGTTGGCAGGCACCAGGTGTGTGTTTCCTAAGAATAAAATCTAGGTAGATTATGAACTTGGCATTATTGGGGCAGTTGATGAATTATGCAGCTGACTATAGCATAAACATATGATAGGCAATTACTATAAATCACTATTAGTCTGATTTTTTTAACTAATTGCAAGAAATCTGCAGAAATCTCTCTGGCCCAAGCATTTTATTAAATTAGTTCTACTTCCAAAGCCTAGAGTTTTTGAATGAGTTAAGTAGATTTTTTTTGTAGTCAAACAAAAGACTTGAGAAGAATGGAAGTTTTGTTTCTTTAGTAACATTTTTTTAATCAGTATTTAATTTTTATGCAAATGGCATGTGTTTTTAAAAAGTGACTACTTTAAATAAAGGGACTCTAGTTTCCAGGGAAATCTAGGAACTCTGAAAATTTAGTGTTGCAACCAATAATCACAGTTCAGGTTCCAAGTTTCAAGGGATCAGTATCCATTCATTTTAGAATCTTTTGTTTACAAGTTCTTGAACTTGCATGGAAGAATAAGAGCTTTACAAAATGGTGAAAGCTGATATTGTTGCCAAAGCATGCTTTCTTAAACTTGGTCACTAAGCATGGCTGCAATGCTGCTCTGGTTAACTAAAAAAAGAAGATGTGGGCAAGGTCATTTTTTTATTTTTTTTATAAACCAGAATATTCTAAATATAAAAAGGCATTTTCAATAATATATTAGATGAAAATATTGCAAGCCCTAGAAAAGGAAATACAATAAGCAACATGTTATAGGTTACGAATGAGAATAGACATGTAGAAAAGCAAAGAAGAGTCAGGAAAGAGAGAGAAAGGGGGAAGCGATCGAAAAAAGACTAGAGACAGAGAGCATGGCATGCATACACCACAGCATCGCAGCTGGAAGCAGGCAAGCTTAGGGGAAGACAGACTAGACTATGGAATTCTCCTTACATTTTCATGGTTATTTATTTTTAGATATATTTAGTATACTTGCCATTGGACTGCATTCTGCCAAACCAGAAGGATTCCAGAGGTTCTCATTTATTTCTTCTGTCTAAAGCTGTTACCTTCCACCTCCTAAAAGATTTAACACCATAGCTTTCAAGTCCATTCCAAAGATCCTACATCTCCAGAAGCCAGTGTGCCCTTGGAAAAATGACTGCACTTTGATGCACTTTGCTTTTGTCCCATGGAAATGACTCTCAATCATCACAGTCAGTATCGGCTAAACTCAAAATCTGATTCACAGTGGCAGGTACAGCAGGATCCCTGAAAACACATTACTTTTGTTCTTATCCACTATGTGTGTGTGATACAGAGGGCAAAGGAGTAATTCCTTTTGTCAGTTCAAAGCTGACTGAAGCCAGCATGTTTTTCTGCATACTTAACAAAATTCTTTGGCTAGTTTTAGTAGGTCATACTTACAAAAAAGTCCATTGCACTTAGAAGCAGAGAAGGATTCCTCACTTTCAGTTTATTTCCAGCTCATTTTCCTCATCCCAGAATGGCTGAGCTGGATGTAACAAGTGAACAAGGCTCAGAACATTTACCTTCTTCCTACAGTTATACCTAACCATGCTCAAAACTCTGCCACAAGAATTCCTCTTTCCTGAACTTCCTCCTAACATGCCTAAGTCTCACCTTGTGCCAAGTTAATCTTCAGCATAGGGGCCTTTCAACAGTCTGTCATAACAAAAGTTGTTCTTTTCACAAAGATTACAATGCTGCTGCAACTACTCATTTACACAAATTTGTACATATGAGTCTGAAAACACATACTCTTAGTCAAAATGAAAGATCTAGATTTCTTTACTCCTTAAAAGTCCACAGTCTTAATTGTCTTAATTAGATTCTTTCCCTTACTTATTGTTCTCTCTCTCTCTCTCTCTCTCTCTCTCTCTCTCTCTCTCTCTCTCTCTCTCTCTTCCCAGTCACTTTCTTCTTACCATGAAATACCCAAGTCCATGAGTGTTAGCTTTCAAAAAAGGAAACACTGGTTGCTGCACCTCCAGCAGCTGAGTGACTCCTCTTTCTACATTGCTGTACCTTTACTCCCCTGTTTTCCCGTGTCTCAACATTCCTTACACAAGCCTGATTCTTTCTCCTATTTCTCAGGCCCACATTATATCTCATTGCCTTTGTAGACTATGGTCAAGTTTATACTTCACCAATATAAATTACAAGCCTGTTGCATGAATGATTAATACCACTGAAATAAATTATATTGAACAAACATAATGGTATCATTTACCAAATCAAATAGATAGTTTATTAACAAGATCTGATTTTATTTATACACATGAGAGTTTTATTTAGTATATATTCTGATTTTTAAAATGTATTATTAGTGTATTATTTATCTTAATAACTGTTAACACGTAAGGAAAGACCTCATTCCTAAGGGCAAGCTCTTCACTCACCTTATTCTAAATGCTGACCTAGAATATCTGCTCAATACAAAGGAACTGAAGAAAAGTTAGAGTATTTTTTGGTTCAGTTTTCTCTCCTTAACAACAATGAAACCTTGGCCTTGAATGATAGGATGTGTCAGAAGCAAGAGAGCTCCCACATCATACCTTAAAAACCCCTCTTTTCAAAGATTATGCAAGCTGAGGGCGGAGAATTTTGGAGAATTATTTAAGTAACCTATCTTTCCTTGCTTCATTATTAGTAGTGTTGGCCTCTGTGTGGAACTTAAAGGTGTGGCCATGAACAAAACCCAGTAATCTTTCCAATGATGTGTTCCAGCTCATAGCTCTGACTTCATCAGCACTACTCTCTGCCAGCCTGAACTTAGCAGCCGTGTATGACATATGTCTGTGTGTGTGTGTATTACAAAAAAAAAGTAATCTTAGAATATGCAAAATTTCAGGGCTTTTTTTTTAGTAGTTGCTTAACTTTCACATACACATGTTTTTTGGAAAAGTCTATATAATAAACATTATAGAAATGTGAAGCCATTTCTAAGAAAATGGAAAGGAAACAACGATCCATTGATTTGCTGAATTTTTCTCTTCTACCAGAGAGGTAAGGAAGAAAATAACTGCCAAAAGATGTTAATACTCTAAGTGGGTGATTCCCAATCTTGGCCAAGTGCAACAAGTGAATTTTAAAGAGCACATGTGTTTGTGCAATCACATACATACACACACATTTGGAGCACTGAGAATGTTCATTGTTTGCTTCTCACATGCAAATGCTATGGTTACTTCGGAAAACAGTTTACCAGATTTTGAAAATGACAAAACATACCATTATAGTCAGCAATCATACCCTGTGGAACTTACTCAAATGGGTTTAAAAATCTTTCTGTACACATCTTATTGCTTCTTTATAATTCTCTAAACCTTAAAGCAATGAACAATGGAATTATTATTATCATTATTATTCAGATTTACAAAGATAATAAAGTTGTGAAAAGATACAGAAGAAACATAATTAAATATTACTAGCTGAAAGAGTCCAATTTGAAAAGGCTACATAGTATGTGAGTGTAGCTATCTGATATTGTAGAGAAGGAAAATCTGCAACAGTAAGATAGTATTGGTGGCCAGGTTTGTGTCTAGGAAGAGTTAAACAATGGTGTACTGACAGTTAAGGCAGGAAGTTGAAAGCTGAGTTTGTGTGCTATACAAGGAACACAAACAACCAAGACTGAATGCTACTGCAGTCTGAATTCCAAGAGATGAGAGGTTCCACTCACGAGGTACATGTTGAAGATCAGAGACCCTCAGCACGTAGGCATGGGAAATCACTGTGACTTTTCTTAGGCCTACTTTTGAATATAATATAAAGTTTTTAAAAAGAAAAATAACAAATTACACTTCAATTAATTCAGAAATACTTGGGTTGAAGTCTAAGTGTTGTTGCATTTTCTAATTTCTTTAGGCGATTTCACAAGGAGGCGTTTCTACATATCCTTATATGAACTACACATTCTTTATCAACTAGGTCCTTTGAATAGGTTGTCTGCTTTGTTTCACTTGGTTTTCAGTTATACATCTTTGAATACAAAATGAAAGCTTATCTAGACATTAGTATTCAAATTAATAGGGTAAGTTGTGCCCATGCCCTTCCGTATCCACTTGAATTTAGGATATGGTCTTTGAATGAGTAAATCAATAAAGTCTTCATATGCCTCTGATCATCTTGTACAACACAGCAGGTCTACACCTTGGAAGCAGAGCTTGAGACACCTCAGTACTAGCAGTAAAGTGAAGATGGATGCTAAAAAGAAATCCCACATTAGCTCAGAATTGAGTATAATAAAGGATTATTTATTTAGGGGTAGACTCACAGATCATAGTCCTCTACCAAAACTAGGAAGAGCAACCGAATCCAACAGCCTGAAGAGAGAGCAACTATGCGCTTAGATCAGCATTTATAGGAAGGGGGCAGGTAACTTAAATGCTACTGGCTTTAGGAATTCCTACAGCACCTCCCCCTTTTGTTTAAATAAGAGAATTCTAAGCCTAATACAAAATTGTATACAATAAGCACAAATATCAGCTATAAAAATTAGAATTATAATCAACATAAACAATATCAACCAAGAAACATGTGATAAATGTTTCAATAACTATCCTATTCTAAGGAGTTTAAGTCTTCAGTGACAAATATATCCTAAAATTGTATCAATATACAAAATGTCTGAATACAAAATGAGATAGAAGCATGCATGCATACAATATGACAAAATATCTTTGCCTTGGTATACAAATATTGTAGATGAAAATAGGAACATATGCAGTATAATTTAAGTTTGTATCAATATACAAAAATAATAGATCACAAGTATTCACTCTATTAATCACTATTATTATTAGTGTGAGTAAGCTCAACTAATCTATTATCCCATCCAATCTCCCCCCTTTTTTCCAGAGAGATCCCTGAGGTTACATAATTTTCCCCAAATCCCCAACCCTGTAACAGTTATAATCAACCTCTAAATTTATGTCCCTATCTGAGGACAAACTTTGTTGGGAGAGTGGACATCATCTTCTAGAATTACCTCCAACTGTCATGGGGGTAATGTTCTTTCTATGGGATCCTGTGAAAGTAAAATGATGGTTAAGTTTCAAGATTACTGTCTGGTATAATTGCAAATAGTCTCTGAATATTGGGTAGGGATTTCTGAGGTTCCTATTTAGAGTTCTGGCCTGAACATTGTAAAAAAGGTGCACCATGTCAGCTAACCAAGTTGGAACCACCTTGAGCAGCTGATACCCAAAACAGGTCTTATAGTAGCACTATTAGCATCATGATATCATATTAACCAGGCGAAGTTGTTGTTATGGGGCCCCATCTTCTTCTGAAAACTTCAAAGGTTACTGCAGGAAAATTCATTGCTCATTGTGGAAAACATAAACATCATTTACACAGACATATATTCAATGAAAGGCTCAATAGAGACAAAAATAAGTATGAAGAAAAGTAAATTTTTTTCTAAATTCTATCTTCTTTCTCTCTCATATTATGGATCCTGACATGAGATATCCCTTCTATATGCTGTAATTACCATTAATATGAAGAAAAGTAATTTTTTTCTAAATTCTTTCTTCTTTCTCTCCCATATTATGGTTCCTGACATGAGACATCTCCTCTATATTCTGTGATTACCGTTAATGAATAAAGAAAGATGGCTTGAGCCTATAGCAAGGCAGAACTTAGCTAAGCATGAAAAACTAAACTGAAGGCTGGGAGAAAAGAGACAGAGTCTGGGAGAAGCCATGGAAGCAGATTCACACATGCCTCCCTCTTTCTCTGGCAGATTCTCTCTTTTTTTGTACTTGAGACTAAAACCTTGTTTGCAACCCAAGACCTTTATTTTGAATATCACACCAGAGAAACAATTAGAATGATGCTCTGTCTGTGTTTTAATACAAAGTTATGAAGAAGTATTAGTGATACAGGAAAGGTGTAGTATGCTTGAATTTGGTGGAGGGATTTTTCTCTACCATCAAGTGTGCTTTAACTAAGGAGTTGGGGTGCCAGGAGCTCACAGGCACACAGACTTCTGAGTCGGCGACCTCCATGTTTTCTCTTACTAATTTGATGACTGAAATTCATAAGCAACAGAAGGATGAGTTGGAAATGAGTTTTATGACACATTCAGAGACGGGAGCTGACCAGAATGAAGGCAGGGCTCCTGTATAGCAGGATTGGTTTCCTGGAGAAGAAGACCATTGTCTAGGGGCTTTTACTAAGCTTATAACAAGAACTGGGCTGAGACACAAAGACTAGAATGAGTTGGTCAGTCCAGCTGTTTCAACCGGGGTGATCAGGCCCTCCTCTCAGTTTCAGGCACATCCTCCTGTCTGGATTCCAGGCAGTTGTGTTCACCCACATGATGTGAAAACAGATATAAAGAAGCCAGAAGAACTGGGTCCAGACCCCCTTTCTGGCATTCTTGGACTCCAGACAGGGCAGGAATGAAGTGCATGTCCAGTTTCTAGCCAGAGATAAGGATCTGCCAAGGTCCCTGGCCTATACTGCCTGGCCAATTTCTACATCCTGTTATTTGTAAGTGTGTTTACTATGATAACTGACAAAATTTTGTAATATCTACCCTCAAAATATTAATAAGACTTAGATTCTGGTGCTTGCCCCATGCTCGGGGCATCATTGGCACTTTGTGAGGCCCATCAGGATGCTATCTAGACTCTCTAGCTGGTTCCTCCCATCCCAAAGCATCCCTTGCACCTTTGTTCAAAGCTTAGACTTTGCTCACTCATTAAACCAAGTACAGGTGGTTACTCTGTAAATCTTAGTATATTTTTAACGTCTCTGAACCATAGCCCCTTAATCTACCTGCTTGATGAGTAGGGTGATTTGACTTCAAAATGTTTATCTCAGAAGAATAGACCTATAAACATCTGACCTTTCTTCACTACTCCTGCTTCTTCAGTCCCCATTGATGGAACTCTACTGCAACTGTTACCATTCATCAAGAACCAATAAGTTTAAAGGATCTGGTCCTGGTGTCTCAGATTGTGAACAAGCAACAATTCTATATCACCTTCTTCTCTGCACATGTCCTGAACGTATGGTTATCCTCATTCACCCCTCAACATCTGACTCTTACCTTCACCTCCTCACCTACACATTCCCATAGTCCCTTCTCTGGAGAAGAATTTCTTAGCCTTTTAAGGTCAGTATTGTACCTTTTCTCTAAGGGCCAATTTTGTTGATGCTTTCTCCATGAATTTAGAGAGGCCTCACTTTCATGACATCCTTCCACAATTAGAGGCTGAAATTCATTCCTTACCCATTTCAAAAAAAGTCAAATAAACAAGGAACACACCATAAACCTACTTAAATTTATGGTGAAGTCAATAAATGAAAGAAAATAAATAATTCACAGAAAAAGGAAACACTTTATTTTAAGTAAAAGAACTAATTCTCATTCGTGCTTTGCATTTCTTTTTTAAGATAGATAAGCTAAATGCCATTCATTTCTTTGCAGCTCATGCTTTGCTTCCTCATCACAAGGGCCTTGTTTACATCCATCATCCACATAAATGAAATTATTAGACTTCTAAGGAGTCTAGAGTACTTCCTGTTTGTAAGCTAATATTTCTTTATGAATGAAGAATAAAATGTGTGTATATATGCCTGTAACAGAGCCCTGGCTTTGGGGCATAACTGTTATTCCAGTGTTTGTAATTGCATCTCTGAAATGTTCCACTACACAAAGTACAAAGCCTGTTTTCATAGTTCCCGCCCAACCTGTGTCTCCCTAATACGTTCCCACAGAATCAACTAAGCAGGGCTCAAAGAGACTGGAGGCAATCACAGAGCCTGCATGGGTCTGTAGTAGGCCTTCTGCATGCATACTGTGGTTATTTAGCTTGGGGTTTTTCTTGGGCTCCTAACAATGAAGAGTGGGGGTGTCTGAAGCTCTTTTGCCTGCTTATGGGACCTTTTCCCTCCTACTGAGCTGTCTCAAGCAGCCTTGATAGGAGAGTTTATACCTAGTCTTATTGCATTTTGTTTTTGCCATGTTCAGTTGATATCTCTGAGACATGGGCTTTTTTCTGAAGGGAAACAGAAGAGGAATGGTAGGGGAAAACTGGGAAGAGTGGAGGAAGGGAAGGCTGTGGGTTAGAATGTGTTGTACAAGAGAATAACTTTTTAAATTTTTTCTTAAAAGGCAGAATTTCAAGGCCAATCTGATCTACGTGAGACCCAGTGTCCAAAACAAAAGAGTCTTCCTCAGGAAGAAAAAAAAAAAAAACAGGTGATGGGGAATGTGAAAGGCAAATTCAAAGAGAGAAAATTGGTGCTTGTTCTTGTGACTCCTATAAGCAAAACTTCACAAACACCATTCACCATATCAATATGAGCATTCTAACATCTGAGGAAAATCACTTAAGAAGACATTATCTTCTTTGGATCAAGTCCATAGCCATTGGCTTCCACTACTGGCATCCAAATGCTGATAAATGTATGGCTGACAGAAGTGGTAACAGCCCCAAAGGAGAAGATGAGATCACAGTGAACTGAATTCAAGTACTAAGTCAGCTTAGTGAGGTGAGCAGAGAGCCACAAAGAAGAGCTTTACCAAAATGGCAGGTCAAATAGAAGCCAGACTCCTAAACCCTCAAGAGTCTATACTCAACTGTAGTTTGAGCCTCGGCTTACTTATTGCCATCCTTCCTTTGGTCCTGCGTTCTTCCCTTCCTTCATTAAGTCTTGTTTTTTTTTCCTCTCTCCTTCCTCTGTCCTTCATCTTTGTTCCTTATTCTTCTCTTTGTTTCTCACATTCTCGCTGCCTTCCTAATTCCTTCCTGACATCACCCTTTCTTCCTTTCCTCTCTGCCTGCCTCCTTTTATCTCTTTAATTTCCTCCCTTCCAGTCCTCTCTTCCCTATTCCTTCCCTTCCATTCTCCTTTCCCATATATCTTTTCATTTCCTATATTAACTGTTCATTCACCTTCTTAAAACTGTGTTAAAGTATTAGTTTTCAACACTGAGTGAACCAGGAGGGAACAGCCAGTCAAATTAAAGCTGCTTCTTTGAGATGGAAATAAATCTCAAGTATTCACACTCTTGAAGGGGAAGATTACTATGGAACAGAAGAAAACGAAAGTTGTTTGCAGAAAAATAGTTGGAGTCAGAGAATATTTGTTTGTTTGTTTGTTTGTTTGTTTTTTGGTTTTTCGAGACAGGGTTTCTCTGTGGTTTGGGAGCCTGTCCTGGAACTAGCTCTTGTAGACCAGGCTGGCCTCGAACTCACAGAGATCCGCCTGCCTCTGCCTCCCAAGTGCTGGGATTAAAGGCGTGCCACTGCCCGGCTTCAGAGAATATTATGGTAAAAGTAATATACTGTATATTTTCTTTCACGAGTCAGCTAGAGTGAGGTATAAAACTGAAAGAGGCACTGGACAAAAAAAGAATGAAAAGAGGGAGGACAAGAGAGGATCACAGAGGAGTTCATATGATCTACGTACGAACTGTGTATTTGAAGATATCTCAACTAAACCATTTACTTTGTATAACCAACATATGCTAAAAGGACCTTTAGAAAGAACAAATCACCAGACTAATGACTATAAAAGTAATATGTTAGGTATGTTTATAATGCTTTTGAACACAGCTTTATGTTTTGTCTGGCTCACACAAAGAAAGTGCCGACTTCAAAGCTTGCTTGGTTGAATAAAAAGGCAATGGAGTCATGTGTATTACAGACCTAGGAAATGAAAAATAAAACCAAGTGTTGTTTCAGACAGCATTGGGTTTGTTTTCAGCCGAATCAGAGCTAAGGGCCATGCTTGCTAGGAGTGTTGACATACCAGAATAGCTAGTGAGTTTATTTACCTGTGGGAGTAAACACATTCCCAGAATGGTGACCAGGAGCCAGTGATGCCAAAATTAATTAGAAAATTTCTGGTCACCTGCCCCAATTCATTTTTATGGGTGAAGATCAATAATTCATGACTAGAAGCCAAACTGCCTGCCAGCAGCATTACAACACCCTTTCATTTATTGATCCAAAGGGACCTACTCCACACTTCTCTCCTCACAACAGTTCACATCTCCAAGTCACATGACAGCCCTCCCTTCCACAGCAAGCAAGGTAGCACAGCCAGCCTCTCCAGTGACTTACCCTCCCACAACAGTGACTGAAATCAACACACCTTTGATATTGACTTCAACAAATACATAGGATCTTCTTGCCTTCCTAAGAAACAGGAGATTGTCCCACATGCAGACTTCTGGACTGCCTGTGTGATGAAGGGTCCGTCTGACTTAAAGAAGAGAAAGGTAGCAGATATAGGATCAAAGTACAATTATGAGCAGAATGTTGGTCATACATGACTATGAATGGAAGGAATAGGTCCAACCAGGGTACAAAGTGGTATTTATAGGTTCCAAGACAAACACTGAAACTCAACTCCATGTATTATACGGCAAAAGACAGATGCTAATATTTAGTTTTCATTTTGTCCATGTGTATTCCGATAACAAAATCACTTATAAAAAGAAAAGCATTCAGATTCCATATAAAATATTTTCCGAATTTGAGGCAAAAATATGATTTTAGTAAACAAAATAAGAAAAAGGAGGGGAACCCACCAAGCAGCAGAAGTGCACTGTAAAAGTACGTTCTACAGAATGTGAATTTTGATGCTGAGATGTGACTCAGTAGCAGAATGTGTGCCTCTGAGTTCCATCCCCAACACTGAAAAAGATGGAATTTTATCATTAAAGCTACAAGTTCAGGGACTGGGGAGAATACTCAGTCAAAAAATGGCTCAGAGAGAAAGAAGGGGGAACCAGAAAGTAATCTGTTTATTACATGAGACATGATTGCCGTTCATTGTCTGGATATATGAAAGAAAGGACTTAACAAGACTGTCTCTGACACCTGTGGCACAACCATTGGGAACAGAATTCCCACTAACAATGAAAAGCTGTCTGAATGTGTGAAGCATCTTTGTCCAGTCATTGGACAATTGGCGGTTTAGGACTGTGGCGGCTGAAAGGGTGACAGGAGGGGGCTTGACGATACAATCTGGAAAATTATTGAAGGCACTTTTAAAATTTCAGTGCTAGAAAGGAGAGCTGAAGCCAATGGTAGCAATCTCTCTGAGTTAATGCAACAGGAAAGAGAGTTCAAGGTTGTTGAGGAGGAAGAATTCACAAGGCAGAATATTAAAAATGAGAGACAAAGAGCAAAACTATAGCTCTAGCTGTCTGAATGCCTGTGCCCTGGTAGAATGACTGACCACCAGCGATGTTTATTTGAGTTAAAATAAACCTAAGTATTGCACAGCCATTTGTGGTGTTGGAAGAACTACAGAGGTAGTTGGAGACTGTAGGCTGAGTGAGTCCCAACATTTACACAAGGCGAAAGTCAAGTTTGTCCTGACAGGAGAGCTACAGAGACGCTGGAAAAGACCTGAGATAATGAACAGCAGTCTTAGGAAGAAGCTTCATTACACAGTTCCTCAATGTCAGCCTTATAAAGCTGAAAACATAATTTCAAAATAAGAAGCAATAATGGCCTGCCCCAAAATGTCAGTACTCGAAATGAAAATCAAAAGATCCATATGATTAGAATTGTGAGGGCCCACAGATGGGAGCCTGTTCCACCTTGACTGAAGGTCAGAGAGTTTGAGCTTATTTTTGTGCTTTCAAAGTTGTTGACAACAGGTGTGGCTGCAAATAAGAGATTTTGACTTAGGGTGTGGTTAATTAGGTTTTTTTTTCTGGGGGGTGCATATAGAGATGGGTCTGTTCCACCTAGACCAAAGGTTGGAGGATTCAAGTCTATTCCTTCTATCATGTTAATAAAATCTGTTGCATCCTCCCTCCTTTTTTGGATGAAGTATAAAAGCACTTGAAAAATAAACTCAAATGGATTCAGGATTCACTGAATTTCCCTCCCAATGCTGTTCTGTGTTTATGTCTCTTATTTCTCTCATATCTCTGTTCCCTTTGCTTAATGATTCTAATCCTCACACTCCAATCCTGGAATATATGAATTTTGTCAAGGCTGGTCTTCAACATAGCATCACATTCATAACACCCAAAATCATATAAAACTGGTTAAAGAAGAATTCAAAAAATCTAGCTTATTGTGAGATAAAAAGTTGATCAGTAGAAGCAAACTGAGAAATGACAAAATCAGTGAAAATGTCAGTCAATTACAAAATGACCAAAAAGTATAAACATTCCGAAGAATCAAAAGGAAAAGAGAATAATATAAAATAAATGGAAGGTTTGTATAAGCAACAACATCTTAGAGAATTGACAGATAAAATACCTAAGCTGATATGCTAAGTATCCTAAACAAATAAATAAGAAAAGACTGATGAACTGGAGGACTGAACAAGTGAAGGTTTGCAAATTAAAGTATGTACTGTAGGGGGAAATGTGGGAAAAACAAATAGGAAGAACCTGATTAATGCTCTTAAACAAAGAAAAACAAAAGCAAATTGAAATAAAAGCAACGGTCTAATTTTCTCCAAGTTTTATGGCAACTATAAATCCACATCAAAAAATATCAACATTTTGAATGAAGATAAAGGAAAACAAAAAGAACATATAAATGTCTTCACAGATAAATTCTGTCAAACATTTTAATTACTTAAATCCCATAAATTTAATTATATAACCACATAAATTCAAAAATTGAAAAAAAAACATTTCCATCTCATTTTTATAACCCTGTTTTTGCTGAAACACCCAAACCACACATAATTATCTGATATGCATACATAAGATACAAGATCCTTATCAAGGATTATCAAGTCAAATGTTGCAACGAAGTAACACAGCGAGCGCTTGCTCAGTGGAGGTTTGCCATAGTATCATCAATTTGTCCTCTGTGGGACAGCAGCTTTGATAAACCAAGACACTGTCTCCACAATAGAGAAAGATGTTGGGCAGCATTCAGGCCCTACACATGAGAAACGCTCTTTGCCTCTTGTCAGCTACAACAAAGCCCCCTTTACCAGAAGGAAATGAAAGTGTGTAAGGCGACTAAAGGAAACTGCAAAAACTTTCACTTACATTATAGTGAGAAATGTATAAGATCATTGGTAGCTGATCAATGTAAAATAAATCAAGGCTTTATACAGTAGTAACAAAGAAAGGACTGTTTGAAGCTAACATCTTTTTGAAGTTTTGAAGTTAAGTTTGTTTAATATGCGAATGTATGTGGAGGCGTGTATGCCACGGTAAGTGTAACAGTAAAAGACCAACCTGGGGAGTCCTTTTTCTCCTTCTTGAATATTTAACTCAGGTTATCAACTGTCACCTGGACCATCTCACAGGCCCTAAAGAGAATAATGCTATAAAAATCATGACATAAATAATTATTGCTACAAAATAATGAAAGATTAATGTACTAACTATCTTAAATACTTCTGAATATAGATAAATTACATGAAGAGATATATCACTTCTGTGAAATAATAGCTATAATGTTGAGGGGATGGAGAGAGAGATTTATGATGAAGACTGCTTTATACTGTTTGATGAGCACCTGGCTTCACATTGTGGCTCATGATTTCCTGTGACGCCCATTTGACAGGATCCAACACATTCTTCTGACCTTCCCTGATTCCTAGGTTTATATACACGCGTTAAACATACACAGAAACGCGTTAAACATAAACAGAAAATAAAATAATAATTTTAAGACATAACATTGAAACTGAATATCATTTTCATCTTTTTAACTGAAATTTTTATGGTTTTTAAATTAACAAGTTGATTCATGAATTTAGCTTTGGACATAAATGATCAAAATAACCAAAAGAGTGAACAGAGTTGGAAGTATTATAATAGTATAATTAAATAGAAAGCTGTAGAAATTAAGATTAGGAGATGTCTTTAAACATAAATTTATTGGCAAATGGGCAAAAACAAAACTTGTAGAAGTGTATCTGTACATATGATGCTCAACTGATTTTCAGCAAGTGGAAAGCAGAAATGTAATGGAGATGTTTAGTATGTGGTTCTGAAATAGCCTGGATATTTATGTGGACGAATATTCAACTTCAATATTTACCTTGAATCTCAATGAATTATAAACTTAGATGTAAAAGCAAAAGCTGTAAGAGTCCAAAAAGAAAAACAAAAAGTTCTTTGGGAACTTCATTAAGGCAAGGTTATCTTAGGGTGTGAACAAGCTATTGCATATCTTCACATGTAATAGGATATTACTTTTATTTTATTGCTGCTGCAATAAAATATCCTAACAAAATTGACTGGAGAAAGGTCTCTGCAACTAGCAATTTAAGGGTACTTTCCACTGTGGTAGTGAAGTCATGGGTACAGGACCAAGAGGCAGCTAGCCACATCACATCCGCAGTGGAGATATAGGCAGTGATGAATGCTAGTCTGCTCAGCTCCCTTCCTCCATTAACCTAATTATAGTCGTGTCTGGAGGCTGATTCTAGATTCTGGTGTGTTGACAATCAAGAGCAACCATCATGCTACCCAACAATAGAAAGAAATAAACTTCTTTGAGAAAAAAATACATTTAAATACCACTGACCAAACCCCACAATGATTATTGAGTAGCATGGACACTATAATTTATTATTGAATAGGAGGTGTTTAACATATTTGAAGAATCTTCTATCAGAATGGAATAGTTAATGCACTGCGAAACTTATTTCAGAAATAGAATTCCATACTATCTGTATTAAGATACCATCTCTTTCTTTTTCATTCATTCATTAAAATTCACCAGTACGATGGGAAAAATGAAAAAAATCTGTTACTATCAATATTCATTAATTATCTCATAAGGAACACCTTTTATACAGAATACATGGCTTTGAACTTTTATTTTGTTATTTAAAGTGTATCACAAAATATCAGTTTTTAATTTACACAATATATTAAGCTGTATCTCTAAAATAAAATGCAAAAAAAAGAAATGAGCTAGTATACAAAGTATATGCAAAATATATTAAGTAACTTGTTGAACCTCAAAACATTGTCTTATATGTTTTTTGAATGTTTCTTTAGAATTTGTGGATAGGTAGATAGATAGATAGATAGATAGATAGATAGATAGATAGATAGATAGATAGATAGATGACAGAATATGTACATAGATTGAAAATGTATATAGATGCCTTTTTAGAAGAAACATATGCAAATGGCTTAGCTTGGTACAAGTGGAGGAATTCACCCATGTTTAGATTTGAAAATTAAAGAGACTAGAGATGGACTTGAGAATGCCTTTATTTTACAGCTACAGACCCACGCGTGTTCCGAGGCAGCAGTTACCAGGGCAGCTAAATAAACATCCAGAATGCCGGGCTATGGTGGCGCATGCCTTTAATCCCAGCACTTGGGAGGCAGAGGCAGGCGGATCTCTGTGAGTTCGAGACCAGCCTGGTCTACAGAGCTAGTTCCAGGACAGGCTCCAAAGCCACAGAGAAACCCTGTCTTGAAAATAAATAAATAAATAAATAAATAAATAAATAAATAAATAAATAATAAAATAAACATCCAGAATAAGAGCTGCAAGGGGAAGCAACTGCAGCAGAGCTACATAGAGTACTGCCCTCCCTAGGTCTGAGTGGGGGCACTATCAGTGTCTGTACACTCCTGATACCTTCCAGTTCCCTTTGTTCCTGACAACTTCCTAAGCCTAGATTCTGTGCGTCCTCATAATTTTTCCTCTTAAAACGGCACCTGTCAGCTTTACCACATCACTGCTAAAAGTTCTGATTAGGATAAACTGGAAAATGGACCATGTAGGTGGCAAGGATATGTCATTTCTATTTCAGGTTTTAACTCCAGTGGTGTGTATAAATGCTCCCTTAGTACCCTCAGACGTGCAAAGTGGAGTTCTTTATCCTACTCCACATTGATTAATAATTGGCCAACCAAAGCACAGAGAGATCTAGCTGCTATCATCCACTAAGCAAGAATTTTCCAATTTCATAGATACTGAATAACACATGTATCCTCTTTTCCCTGGGATCCCTCCCTAAAAGTATAAAAGTATTAACAGACCTAATCCCTCAGAGTCCACATGGTACCCACATCATCGTGGCTGCCATCTTGTTATTGAGTGAACCAAATCCCAAATTCTGTTTTCAGAATTGACTTCCTAGAAGCAATCACAATGGTTCCAATTATAGACATGGGAGTGGATTCCCCAGAGGTGCATACTGAGATGAACATTTTGAGAAAGTGGTTTATTTTAAATATTCCTAGGACTTATATAAAGGTGTAAGATGTGGGACCAGAAGAAAATGGAGGGAAATGAAGGCTGCCACAGCAAACAGAGCTTGTAGACTATAATATAAACTCAATGCTCCGAGGTACTGCATTCCATGGGATTCTCTTCTCAGAGGTGTCCTGGTTAGGGAGTAGAGTGTTTTGGTCCACTATGCATCATTCATTGATTAATGATAGTTTTCAAATACCTTGCTATCATGCTTGAAGGAAATAATTTGTCCAAGCTGTCTCTAAAACAAATGAGACATTCAGAAGTCAAGACTGGCCTAGGTATTAGTTGGGGACACAACTAAAACATTTCACTAAAAGCACAATAAATTTAACCCTGGAAGTGTCAGTTTCCACATGCTTTGGGTGCTGGTCTTAATGGCTTGGAGAATTGTTGAGAACAGAAAGAATAAGACTGTGGAACATCATTGCACCTAAACTATTTGCAAATAATTGATTTATTCTTAGCAAAGACAAGATACTTTCTGCAAAACTGAAATTTCATGGGAGAATCAATAATTTTTTGAGAAATCACCAGTTAATTAAAACAAATGTCTGTTATCATTATACAGAGGAGGAAAATGAGAAATGAGATAGTACGTGTGAGTAAACAAAACACCTTTGAGCCACTGAAAAATAAAGAAACAGAGCACAGGCCACAGAGGCAACTTTAAATATTTTATAATCACATTGTAAAAATGTTTAAAGCAACATTAATGTGCATGATCCAAATACTCTCATTTTTGTCTGATCAATAAAAAGTTGCTAAGAAGACATCCTATAATGAGCTATTTTATTCAAATGCATGAAATTTTTTATTTTAAAACTTTGGTTTTTCAGTCAAGTCTTCATAGTTGAATGCGGCTGTTATCTGCTATGTTAGACAATACGATTAAGATAGACAGACAACTAGGGTATGAGGCGTTTTGAAAAGCACACTGAGTGCACTAAACACCTGCCTAATGCTTGAAGGCAGTAGAATTCTTTATCCTTATTCAGAAAGACAACTTTTTTCTTTTACTTTTTTTATTGATTTTCTTGAGCTATACATTTTTCTCTGCTTCCCTCCCATCCTCTCCCCTCCCCTTATACCCTCTCTCATAGTCCCTACTTACGCAGGAGATATTGTCTTTTTCTATTTCCCATGCAGATTAGATCCATTTATGTCTCTCTTAGGTTTCTCATTGTTGTGTAGGTTCTCTGGGATTGTGAATTCTAGGCTGGTTTTCTTTTCTTTATGCCTAAAAGCCACTTATGAGTGACTATATATGATATTTGTCTTTCTATGTCTGGGTTACCTCATTCAATATGATGTTTTCTAGATCTATTCATTTGCCTGCAAATCTTAAGGTGTCCTTATTTTTTTCTGCTATGTAGTACTTCATTGTGTAAATGTATTATATTTTCCTTATCCATTCTTCAGTCAAGGGGCATTATGCTGTTTCCTGGTTCTGGCTATGACAAACAATGCTGCAATGAAATTATTGAGCGCACGTCTTTGTGGTAGGATTGAGCATCTTTCGGGTATATACCCAAAAGTGGTATTGCTGGGTCTTGAGGAAAGGTGTTTCCTAATTTTCTGAGAAATCACCATACAGATATCCAAAGGGGCTGTAAAACGGCTGAAAGACACTTAAGGAAATGTTCAACATCCCTAGCCATCAGAGAAATCTAGATCAAAACAAGTCTGAGATTCCATCTTACTCCAGTAAGATCAAAAACACTGATGACAATTTATGTTGGAGAGGTAGTGGGGTAAAGGCAACACTCCTACATTGTTGGTGGGAGTGAAAACTGGTACAGCCGCTTTGGATATCAGTATGGCGATTTCTCAGAAGGACAACTTTTAAACATGAATAAGAAAATAAGTTCACTTCTAGAAATTATCTCAGTGGGAATCAACAGCAAGCCTGCTGCAGTAGCCAAAACAACCTTCATTCTTGCTTCTGTTTAGAATTGAGGGTGAAATTCTACTTCTGAAATTTTGATCCATGACTTGAACCAATTTCCACATATGGATGATATTCATCCTCTGAATATGAGAGCATTTTGGCTCTGTACACAGAACTTAGTTCTGAGTCACGCTGATGTAAGTAAGGAAGATTGGAGGTAAAGTTCTTAGACTTCCAAGCATGCCATCCGTATTACTATTTCTAAATCAAAAACTAAAATACAGGAATTGCGCTTTCTAAAACTAAGGCAGTATTTTAAATGTTATTAGTATTTATTTTATTGCAATCCTTTCCCACTCTTCCTGTTCTTAAAAAAGAACTAGCCATGCAAAGTGAATTTATTGCAAACTGAGATGAGGCTGAGAAGCTTCTTGTAGTTAGAACGACATCCTCATTTTAATATCAGGAGCAACTACTACTCATGAAAAAATATCAAGCAGTATGATCAAGAGCGTGGTGCAGTTTTGTATGCTTTAATAAGCAAATAAAAATTTAAAACCCTTTATTAGGTCACTCCAGGTGGCTTTGAGTCCAACTTTTACTTCGACCCACTTTTGAAATAAACCCCAAATATACAGAAATTCACAAAATGTTTTCATTTGTTATGTGAATTGAAAATAGGACTTTCTCCAAGTAACCACATGTGTGGTTTGTACCTATAGACATGATAGGCTAAAAGAAAAGTAGCCTTGAGTGGGGGGATATTTGCCCAGGCCCTTGCTGTCCTAAAAATGGACTAAACTGGCTATATGAGCATGCAGTATGTAAGTAACTTCCCCAAATTGACCAAACCTAGGTCTGCCAAGAGAGCTCCCAGCAACAGCTGCCTTGCCATGAGGCAAGACCACCTGAATCAGTCTCTAACAGCCAAGAGAGACGCTGCTGTTTTCCCTCCCCTGGGCAGGTAGGGGCTACAGAAAGCTATAGAAAGCTTTCCCCTTCTACAAATAAACTGTGTTTGCCACACCCAGCTTGTCTCCTGGTTGACCCCATGCCTACTCAACACCCACCCCCAAGGGGGAAGTTCAGTGAAACAAAGCAGCAAGCAGATCGAAGCAACATTTGCTATGTTCATCAGTTACAATTTTCCTTTTATGCTAACTCCGTGGCATTAAGACTATCAGCTCAGTCGTTGACACTATTTGTTAATGACACACACACACACACACAAATACCTTTTGCATACTCAAGTGAAACACAATTAATGAAAACTCAGAGAGAGAAATTGAGGTTCAACTTGAAGATCTGAAAAGCAAAGTAATCAGTCATTGGTTCTAACCTGGACCTCAGTCTGAAATGGTGATCCTGCCTCCAGAAATCTCAGAATGAGACTATGCCTGAGATCGGGTTCTTCCATTTTATAGTGCTCTCTAGGGCTGGAATTAAAGGTGTGCACCACTGGGATTAAAGGTATGTACCACCTGGTTTCTATGGCAACTAGTGTGGCTACTGGGATTAAAGACTTGTGTTACCACTGCCTGGTCTGTAAGGCTGACAAGTGGGGCTGTTTTACTATCTGATTTTCAGGCAAGCTTTATTTATCGAAATACAAATGAAATGCCACTACACCCAAGACCGTGTATTTTTGTCTGTGTATGGTTATATTTACACACATCCATAAACACTCTAAAGATTCTTTCCAGTATCATCAAATATGAAAGCAAGCTTTGACCAGGCGGTGGTGGCTTGTGCCTTTAATCCCAGCACTGGGATGGTGGTGGGGCAGAAGTAGGTGGATCTCTGTGAGTTCAAGGCAAGTCTGGTCTACAGAGTGAGTTCCAGGACAGGCACCAAAGCTACAGAGACTCTGTCTCAAAAAAAAGTATCATTTCTAGTATTAATAAACTGATATATGTAGATATAACCCTTCCAAAGCCATGTGTTTGAATTTATAAATAAAAACTGGTACTATAGTTGAAGACTGAGATTCAAACTCATTCAATTGTCTCACATCTTTGACTTCAACAGAATTATCTTTAGCTAGAATTTGAGGCCTCATCTATTCCAACTCAAAACCTTATGTTGAATGGGGTCTATACATCCCTGAAAACAACAAATTCTACTAGCTATGAAAGGAATAAAACATTTCCTATGCAGGATTGCTGGGTCTTTTTCTGTAATGGATTAAAATCATTTCATTTCTCCTAAGGACACCTTGTCCACAGACCTCTCATGAGGAATGACTCTTCTTGTCTACTCTCCATGACTGTTTCTCTACAGGACCAGAAGCGAATACCAAATAAGAAAGAAAGAATATCCAAACATTGTATCACTTCTGTTGTCTCTGTAGCACAATTCTCACAGATACGACTTAAGGAAGGAGAAGCTTGTTTGGGCTCAGAATTTCACACTAATCTCAGTCCATCCTAACAGGGAAGGCACAGTGGAGTAGCCCCAAGGTGGTACCAGTATATGGTGAAAGCTCCTCACACCCCAGCCAACCACTGAACAAAGACCAGACTGGAAGCATGCATGAGATATAGCCAAAAAGGCATGCCCTTGGTAGCTTATGTCCACCAGCTAAGTCTGACATCCCTCTGATGTCATGGCCTCTCAAAACAGAATGAGCAGCTGGGGGACCAGTGATTGAATGCATGAGTCTCTGGGAGATACGCTACGTCCATCCCATAGTAGACACCGCTCTAGCTTGAAGAAAGTAGAAATTGAGCTCTAAGCTTCTTCATGGGCCTTAACTGCCTACGGCTAGCAGGGCAGACTACAGTGTGTCAATGCTTGCAAGAAAAGAACCTCATCGCTGGAAGAAAGTAATAAGTACAATTCCAAGCTTCACCTTTCCCTCGTCCTCTTTATTTTATGCTATCCTACAAAGGAATGTCAACTTTCTCAGTGTTGATCTCTTCCGTTTACATGTGTACACACACACACACACACACACACACACACACACACGCACACAAAAGGAGAAATATGGGTATGCAAGGAAAACAATATTAGAAATGAAGGAAAAAATCATCAAAACTATGATTTGAAATAAAGCTCTGTTTAAAATCTTTAATCCCAGCACTCAGGAGGAGGCAGAGGTAGGCAGATCTTTGTGAGTTCGAGGCCAGCCTGGTCTACAAGAGCTAGTTCCAGGACAGGCTCCAAAAGCTACAGAGAAATCCTGTCTCAAAAACAAAACAAAACAAAAATCCTTTCACAGGTTTCAGAATCAGTTTTTTTTTTTTAACTTATTTTCTTGGAAGAGGAGACTTCGCAGCAATCTCAAAGCAGAAATTTTGACCAAACTGGAATCGTGTTCCCCACATTTGCACAAACAGCCTTCCAGTGAACTCACGTTGCAGCACCAAGTCTGACTGGCAGAGCAAACAAAGCCGTAGCTGGCACAGGTATCCCCTAGCTCTGGAATGAGATTAGATGGAAGATATATCAACATTTACTGAGGCCAGGGGAAGTAAATTTAAGCTCCCTCCTACCACCAAACAAACAAACACAGCCACATCTTAAACCCTGCCATCAGGATGAGGGATGTGGGGGCCTCACAGCCCTGAAGTGGCTGCTTGCATATCTCAGTCCTGTAATTAGTGACGGGTGTTCCCTGAGGATGCTCAGGGTTGGAGATTTGGTTTGAGTGTTGTTCTGAAGTTTGTCTGAGAAGCGCTAGAGCTTTCTCTGTGTCTGCTCCCATTTTTCTCACATATTTGCTTCCCTGTCCTTGGCTTCACCGGTCCAGTTTCTATCCCACAGAATCTAAATGATGTTTCCTTCCAACTATCAAATGTCCTATTGTGTCTCATTTATTCAGTATCAGTGTGATGCTGTTTTTAAAATGTGCATTTTTTTAAAGCTGAAATTACTATTTTTGGATAAAAAGGTAGTTGTGTTAAAAGAAATCTACATTATATAAACTATAAATGAATTTTTCATGTCCATACTCCATAAGCTTCCATTTCATTTTCATGACGGTTTTAAAACAGAAAGCAAACAAGGAAGGTTAGAATCACCTTGAAGTGGGCATTTGTAATTTTTGTCTGGCTAGAATCCTTTTTTCTTAAGAGTAGAGTTCTTTCCAAATGTTTGAGGAATTACCACCCCCTTCCCTTCTTGAAGACTATAATTAGGGGCCCAGTCCTCTCTTACCTAAACAGTAGAGATGTTACTCATGATGGGCGATAATTTTGAGATCCGTGCAATTGAAACCTTGAGCAGACGGACAAAGAGCCTCCAAGTTGTAGTGGCTGAACCACTTCCACAGTGGCTCCCTGGACATACCCTCAAATTACAGAATGCCTTCTAGGGCTCTTCTGTGCCCCTTTGTATTGGCTTTTATTTCTGACTATTTCCAAACCAGTTTCTCCAGACATGTATGTCAGGTATAAGAATTCCCAGTGATTCATCATAATTGCCTTTGACTCATGTGAGTCAGAGGGAGCCTCAACAGTATACAACCAAAGATCACCAAATGGTATTCAGTTAACATCTGATAGTCGTTCTTTTTTTGTTTGTTTGTTTTGATACCGTTTCTTGAATTTTTTATTTTAAGAAGGCAATTTTTCTTTAAAAAGCTAAAAACATGATTTTAGTTAACAATAAAACTAGTGATGATTAAAGGCTGCTAGGAACCTTGAAATGGCTCCTCACATTTATTTATTTATTTATTTATTTATTTATTTATTAAAGATTTCTGTCTCTTCCGCGCCACCGCCTCCGGACTTGCTGAACATAGTGGACAATGAGGACTACTGAGAACTCAAGAACAACGGCAATGGGTTTTTTATCCTACTGCGCGAACTGGCTTTGTGGGAGCCTAGGCAGTCTGGATGCTCACCTTACTAGACCTGGATGGAGGTGGGTGGTCCTTGGACTTCCCACAGGGCAGGGAACCCTGATTGCTTTTTGGGCTGATGAGGGAGGGGGACTTGTTTGGGGGAGGAGGAGGGAAATGGGAGGCGGTGGCGGGGAAGAGACAGAAAAATGTTAGTCATTCTTAAACCAATATCTACAGATGCCAGATTCACCTAAATGTAACCAATTCAAAAGGTAGCTGATCGCATTCTGAAAATCAGTGCTTTTCTTAGCAGAGACCAAGACTCTGTGCATGTCAGCCAAGTGTTCTATCCTGAGTTCTATCTCTCCTTCTACCTTCATTTCGTTTAAGATGCTCTCACTAAGTTGCCCAAGATTTCCTTGAACTTCAGCCTCCCTGCCTCAGCTACCTTGTAGCTGGGATTGTAGGTTTGTGTCACCAAATCTGTCCATGGTAAGTACTATTCTTGAGGAAAAGATTAAAAGAAGAAAGCAATGGGCTTAACTCCTAGAGTGTATACCCGTCTTCCATGCCTCACCATTATAGTTCCCAGACATATAAAGATGCAGGAGGAATGACTTCACTATCCAATCATTGACTTTTCTTGTTACCCACTCTATTTCCCAAGCCTGAACCTGCATCTCCCCCTTGATTTCTCACTCTTCCCCACCCACACATCTAATTAGTTGAAGACCACGCCTTGAGAAAATATTTATCGGTAAACCACGTTGATTATGCCTGTAATATTCATCTTCTTTTCCATCACCAAAGGCTCTATTTTAATTCAGTTTGTCCTGACTTGTTCCTCAGCTCACTAACTGCAACAGCTTGTTAAATATCCCACTCTGCCCGTCTTTGCCCCTCACAGTGCATCCTCCCTTGAGACAGAACTCATACTCTATGATGGAAATCATATCATGTCCCTGTTCACTTGTTGTCTGAGAAGATCGAGGCACTTGAAAACAAAGGGGAACAAAGTGAACTCGAAAAAAAAAATGGCAGAAGAAGCAAGGACCATTGTGATTTGACTCCAGTTTGTCTCTCCAGCTTCATCTGTCAGCATCCTGAGCCACAGGCACATTGAACTCCTCACAGGTCCTCTCATCTCCTGGCTGTGCCATTGCTTGGCATGTCCTCCCTGCCCTCCTTTCACGTCAGCAACCTTTTCTCCCTGCTTCCAGAGATAGAAAGTCCGTTCACCCTGTGCATTAGAACAGAAGTCACTCTGTGTGTACTTCCAACAAAAACCAAACCATCCTATATGTGATTTTCCTCTTTCTTTGGGTCTCTTCCTCCTAGAGTGCACAGTCTGGGGACTTTGACTCATATTTTAACTCTTGTGTTTAGACTAATACCTAGCACATGGGATCTCCTGGCAAAAGCCCACCAACTGATGGAGAACACATGGAATAATTTTGTAAGTAGTAATACAGCATCATTTTTACAGAACCAAATAACTAAGAAGACTCAGATAGAATGCAGCTGAGATAGACTTGGGTGATAGTGATGTCAGTCAGTGATGTGCTTGTCATGCAAGCATGAGGACCTGAGTTTGATCCTCATTGATAAAGTAAAGGAAATTAAAAAAAAAAAAACTCACACAGAGAACTTCTCTCTATTAGAGACCACACAGACACAGCTGTCACACATGGTTAACAGATTGACTACCTCTGCCCTCCTTCCTCTCTTCCATTCTGGATTCTCTAGAGTCCTGTTAGTCTTTTACCGCCTGCCTGAATGAGCCCCTCGTTGTAGGACACCTCCACTTTCATGCAAGTTGGTCCTATGCTGGAAATGCAGAATCCCCTTGTTCTTCCTCAACACTCCCTTCATTCTGTTGGTATTCTCCACTGCAGAACAGATGTCTATAAGGGATCCCACATTTGACACAGTTAGCTCCCAGGTCAGCTGTCTTAGACTTGTTACTGCCTGCCCCACCACAGACCCACCTCTTAGTCCATCTCCACCACCTCAAGATTCACTGCTATCCAGTAGCAGAGCCAGGAAATCTATGGTTCTGCCTCTATTCCTTTCATGAAGCAGAACCCCAAGTCTTGCTCAAGAATCAATCCTTTTCTCTTGTCTACCAGCTTATCAATCTTCCCACCCATTTCATTAATCTGGGATTGCTTAATTCTAAACTCAGAGCTCCAAACAGAACTTTGGAACTGGGACTAGTTGGAGTCTGAACCCTAAAACCCAGTATGATCCCCAAACTGGAAACCAAGCATCATTCTTCTGATCCATAGCATGTCAGATTGGGAAAACAGAAATCAAAGACCAAAAACCCACATAACAATCCCCAAACAAGAACTACGAGGTAAGGTCATAGCACAAGGCCAAAAGTTTAAGAGATCTCATATTAGTAATTCAATGATATGCTTGAAAACTCTAGAAAAATAATAACAAATGGCAGCAAAATAAAGTAGATAGGAAGAAGAAATCAACTCAGGGCTGAAGTCAATGAACTAGGAACAACAACAAAAAATAAATAAATTACAATAATAAAAAAACAAATAAATAAATAACAACACATATATAAAACAACAAATATATTTAGTTGAAAAAGCTTTCTACGTATTTATATTATATAAATATATATGCATTTTGGAAAATATTATATGTATATTTGAGAAAATCTCCCACCCAATAATAAACCCAGAGTCAGATTGATTCAGTACTGAATTCTGCCAAACTTTTAAAGAAAAACTATTGTTTATAATACTCCTCAAATTATTCCACAATTAGAAATTGAAGAGACACTTCCAAATATTTTTGTATGGTGCTACTATCACCCTGACACTGAAACCACACCAAAACTCAAAAATTAAAAAAAATAAACCAATATCTTTTATGAAAATACATCCAAAAACTTTCAATAAAAGTCTTCCAAACCAAATTAAAGAATATATTAGAAAGATTATTCACTATGATCAAGTTGGCTTCATCTCGGAGATATGGGGATGGTTCAACATATCTAAATAAGTCAATGCAATCCACCATATAAGCAGAAAAAAGACAAAATCCTATAGAAATCTACTATCACAGAAGCTTTCTAAGATATATATGATATATATGTATATATTCATATATATTTGAAAGTAATTCAAATGTAGCTTCCAGATAACAAAGAAAACAGTGACCCATCAAGACATCTTATGATAGTAAACAGAAACTCCAATACCAGGAATGGGATTCATCTTGTTGAATCATTGACCAAGCCGTCCTGCATGTCATAGGTTGTTTCAAAGGCTATTTGTTACTCTCTCTAACTTGACTATAAGTCATATTGCTGAAGACACTTCTTACTTATGTCATCAAATGTGGAGAAATCAGCCTGGTGCCCAACCAGAAGTTTCACTCCAACTACCAGCATTCATGGTTCTAAAAGGTACTATACACGCCACAGGATGAATCTTCAGTATAACCAGCTATGGATCCTGTGACCTACCTGTAATATACATGGGTGTAAAAGTGGCCCAAATGGTATGATAGTAACCAACCATTACTTTGTGTGTAACAAATTTTTTGTGGTATAATGCCTAACATAAGAGTTCGTGAGCTAGTCCAACAGAAATAGTCTAAGAAGAAATAGTGAGTCAGACCAGTGACATCCAAAAGGATGCCCTGCAGCATTTGCTGACAATTTCTGCATACATTAATGACAGAAATACTGGAAAGCTGTGCAAGCACCAGAGAATAGTCAGGCTTTTGCAGCAAGGATAGAGTCAAAGTGGGGATATGTCACAGTACAGAAAAATAGATTCATTGACACTGTAACAAAAACAGCAGCAAACTTATGGGGAGCAAAGGGCATTTGATATCATCCTTTATGAGTTTATCTCTTGCCAGTAAAAGAAGCCGAAGATGTCATGTCCACTTGCTCAGATGATCTGGGCAACCAAATCTGTGAGATTAACCTTCCCAGTGACCTCAGCTATTTATGATTAAGTGTCATAGTGAGGGGAGCTGACAGTCTGACATCAAAGGAGTCCTCCACACACAGAAGAAACGACAGAGAAGAAAAACGATCCTTTTCATGGCCACAAATGTTCTTTTTTTTTTTTAGATTATGATATAATCACATTTATTCCTTTTCTTTCTTACCTTTAAATGGTTTCTCTAGTGAGGACCTTCTTAAATTCTATGCAACAGCCTTGTATATGAGTCACAGGGTAAGTTTATCTCCTAAAATGTTTTCCCGAAAGAAAATAAGTTCTTACAAAACATTAAATATGCCTCCACCTTAATTTTGAACTCTCTGTTCTACAGAAATAGATTTTTCTTCTTTATAAAACAACCCACTAATGGTATGTTTGTGATAGCTGCCTGAGACTAAGACAACACAACTATGACCAGCACCCACTTTCATTGTTCTCTGGGTGCTAGTAATAATTTTACTTTATCATATCCGATTTATTTAGAACACCTTTATTAATTGGTTTACTGCAACATTAAGTAGCAGCTATTAACTTGTTGAAGAAGTATCTAATATGCCTTCCAGGTGATCTGAAAGTAAGTTGAACCATGGGCCATGTTTTTATTTTCTCATAGGCATGGGTAGTGGTAGTTGTGTGTGTATGTATGTGTGTGTGTTTGTGTGTGTATTCATTGTGATGATGCAATGCTCAGGAAGTCCTCAACAGGAAGTTCCTGTTGCTATGCAGTCTATGGCCCACCTGCAATGAGGCAAGACCATGTAATGTCACTTCTGATGAAAATCATGACTGTTCCCAGAATGGTTCCTGTGCTTGTTTCTTTCTTCCCTTGCTATAATCATTGGGGACAATATAGCAAAAATAAATACCTTCTAGAATTCATTTGCTGAATGTGATGGCTTATCTTCATTGTCAACCTGACTGTATTTAGAATCTCCTAGGAGATGCAGCCCTGGGTACCTCTGTGAAGGTGTTTCCACCCCCCCCCCTTTATGTGAGTAACACCATCCCATAGACTGAGGTTCTCTGTTGAATAAAAAGGGGAGAAGGGATAAAGCTACCAGAGAGCTGGTTTTTTCCATTAGCTGGTTTTTGATGTGTCCAGATATGAGCAAGCTCCTATGGCCATGCCTTCCCCGCCATAATACCCTCAAACTATCAGCCAAAGTAATTGCTTTCTCCCTTAAGTTTCTCTTTGTCAAGTTTTTGGTTGCAAGAAGAAAAAGAAAGATTAATACAATGATTACCAAGAAGTGGGTTCATTGCTGCAGTTTTGAGAAACTTTACCACAAGATCTTTAGACTTTGGAAATGCCTTATATTAAAGGTAGGTAACAGGCCATTATCCAACCCCTTCCACCGGACCCTCCAAGTTATTAGCCCCACCAACCCCCAAACTCACCTATCCCCCTGAAACCTAGGTGTAACTCTGAAACACAGTTTGCTCCAATTTTGAGTGGACTTAAGAGGTGAATGAAGAGCCATGCAGTGGTACACACTACTCTCTAGGACCTCCACAATGGGACAAAACCCCAGGCCCCTCCTCCAACTCCCTTGGCTTTAAATGCCTTACATTAAGAGTAGGTAACGGGCCATTACCCAACCCCATCCACTTGACTCTCCAAGCTACTAGTCCCACCCCACCCTCAAACTCACTTATCCTGCTGCAACCTTGGTGGAACACTGAAACACAGCTTGCTATAAGACTGAGGGGACCAAGAGCTTGCTACAATACTGAAGGCATCAAGAGCTAGCTACAATACTGAGGGGACCAAGAGCTTGCTACAACACTGAGGGGATCAAAAGAGAGGACCAAGATAGCGAACCAGGAGAGAAGACCGAGACAGCAGGCTTAAATTGACCTCAGAGGCTTCTTGAGACACAGACATTGTTAGTACATAGCAGACTGAGAAAAATTCCCAAACACTCAGACATCCATTGCATGGATAGAATCTAGTCACAAAGACATTGCCAGCCTCATTTGAAGGAAGAGATGGGTAGGCACCAATGCAAGAATTCATCTGAAGAAGAACACTTAAAAGAAATCCCATACTAGCTCAGAATTGAGTATAATAGATGGTCCTTTATTTAGGGGTAGATTCACAGATCACAATCCTCTACCGGAATGAGGAACAGCAACCAAATCCCATAGCTGGAAAAGAGGCTGGATGAGCACTTTACATAGGCATAAATAGTATAAGAGACCACACCCAAGTAGACGGGTAACTTAAAGGCTACTGGTGGTAGGAATTCCTACAGCATTCATCCAACAACCTAAAAATCAACATGGTAATACCAGAACCCAGTGCTCACATAACAGGAAGACTTGATCATTCTAACCCAGAAGAAGCAGAAAAAAAAAAAAAACCTTTAAATGTAACCTTATAAAAATGATGGAGACATTTAAAGAGGAAATAAAAATTCTCTTGAGCCAGACGATGGTGGCACACGCCTTTAATCCCAGCACTCAGGAGGCAAAGGCAAGTGGATCTCTGTGAGTTCGCGGCCAGCCTGGTCTAGAAGAGCTAGTTCCAGGACAGGAACCTAAAAGCTATGGAGAAACCCTGTTTCAAAAAATAAAAAAAAAATTCTCTTAAAGAAATGGAGTAAAAGAGAAACAAAAAGTTGGAAGAAATTAATAAATCCCTCAAAGAAACCCAAGAAAAAAATCAAACAGGTATAGCAAACAGTTCAAGACTTGAAGCCTGAAATAGAGTCAATAAAGAAAACACAAACCAAGGGGATTCTGGATATAGAAAACCTGGGTAAACAAATAGAAACTACAGAGTCAAGTATAATCAAGAGAATACAAGAGACCTATAAACTGCAAGGAAATAGAAGCTTTCATCAAAAACCTCCCAACCAAAAAAAGCCCAGGGCCAGATGGTTTTAGTGCAGAATTTTATCAGAACTTTCAAGAAGAGCTAACACCAATACTCCTCAAAGTGTTCCACATAAGAGAAACAGAAGGAATATTGCCAAACACTATTTATAAGGTTACAGTTACCCTGATACCAAAACCACACAAAGACTCAACCAAGAAAGAGCATTACAGACCAATCTTACTCATGAACATTGATGCAAAAATATTCAATAAAATATTAACAAACTGAATCCAAGAACACGTCAAAAAGATCATCCAAGTCGGCATTATCCCAGAGATGCAGGGCTGGTTTAACATATGAAAATATACCAATGTAATCCATCATATAAATAAACTGAGAGAAAAAATATATGATCGTTTCTTTAGATGCTGAAAAATTATTCAACAAAATCCAACACTTCTTCATGATAAAGGTGATAGATTTGAGAGATCATGGATACAAGGAGCATATCTAAATATAATAAAAGCAAGCTGACAACCAACATCAAATTAAATGGAGAGCAACTCAAAGTGATTCCACTAAAATCAGGAACAAGACAAGGCTGTCCACTCTCTCCATATCTCTTCAACATAGTGCCTGAAAAAGTTCTGGTTATAGCAATAAGACAACAAAAAGAGACCAAGGGGATTCAAATTGGAAAGGAAGTTAAACTTTTGCTATTTGCAGATGATATGAGTATAAGTGATCCCAAAAACTCTACCAGAAAACTCCTATAGCTGATAAATACTTTCAGTGATGTGGCAGGATACAAGATCAATGCAAAAAAAAAAATCAGTAGCCCTCCTATATACAAATGATAAAGAACCTGAGAGGGAAATCAGAGAAACATCACTTTTCACAATAGCCACAAGTAACATAAAATATCTTACAATAACACTAACCAAAGACGTGAAGGACCTCTTTGACAAGAATTTTAAGTTTTTGAAGAAAGAAATTGTAGAACATACCAGAAAATGGAAAGGTCTTCCATGTTCTTGGATAGGTATGATCAAAAATGGCAATCCTATCAAAATCAATCTACAGATACAATGCAATCCCCATCAAAATTCCAACACAATTCTTCACAGACCTTGAGAGAACAATAATTAACTTCATATGGAAAAACAAAAAACCCAGGATAGCCAAAACAATCCTGTATTATAGGAGGAGGCTGCTTATTTATCCCAGCCACCCAGCCTGGTTAGCCCTGAAATAATCACACAGGAACTGTATTAATTAAATCACTGCTTGGCCCATTAGCTCTAGCTTCTTATTGGCTATCACTTACATCTTAATTTAACTCATTTCTATTAATCTGTGTATCACCACGAAGTCGTGACCTACCAGCAAAGTTCCAGCGTGTCTATCTCTGGCAGTGGATCCATGGTGTCTCTCATTCCACCCTTTTTTTTCTCCCAGCATTCAGTTCTGTCTTCCCTGCCTACCCAATACAGTAAATGAGTTTACATGTGGCAAAGTAACTCTTCCTGCAGTTCAAACTGAAGTTTTAAAAGGTGCTTCTGCCTGACTTGAATCTCCGTACACATTACAGCTACATGACTGTAAAGACCCAACTTGGTCTGATCTTTACCATGCTCAGTCTTATTTTTCCTGCTAAACTGCGTATGCGCACATTTTGTTCCACTCTACTCATTGTTCCACCTCATTGTGTGTCTGGAAGTCAATTTCAAGTGCTTTGTGTTTAGTTGAAATAAAAGGTAGGATATAGGACGTATGCTTTTCAATATTTAAAAGTTTGCAGAGAAGATAACTTCAAGTTTCTAAAGTAAAAAAGGATTGGGACTTATCTGTAATTCTTCCACTCACTAACTTTCTTGTGGGTCACATAATGACTGTCAGCTTATTAGTGTCACTTTTTGGGTGGTCTTGCTATTACAAAACAGCAAAAATGGAGAGCTCGGGATCTGATGTATATCTGTGTGTCTGTGTGCTTGAGAGAGTGAATGTTTTAACTCAACCTCAGCAAAATAAATTTTTTTCCCATTGCTATTTTTCTCAGTAACTATATAGTCTTTCTTTTGTTCAAGTATTGACTCTATTCACTTCTATTTTATGGTAGGAGCAGAGAAATTTCCTACCTAATAGTTTTTAGTCATGTGATTCATCTTCTGTCAATCTTATCTATCATTTCCTTGTCCTGCAACACCAACACAGGCATTCATATTAATTTAAACAGTTTTAACTTAAATTATTTCTTCTCATTTTCTTTTAGCTAATTTCAAAGTCAATTAAAAAAACTGTGTAGAGGCAAATGTCACTGATTCAACAATGAGAGAAATGTGAGAACCTTCCTAACACCTCAGGTTTGGAAGGAAGAAAAGCAAAACCTGAAATTCTTCTGAAATTGTAATTCCAAAAATTATGTTCACCTGGGCCAAAGAAGATGCTCTCTGACTGATATCTCTGACTACCTATCCCGGAAGAGGTGCTTCCACCTGACATCTCTGGCTCACCTATGTCAAGTCAATTTTAATTATCGGAGTGTGAGTATATGTATACATAGATGAATGTGGTGTGTGTGTTTGTATGTGCATATTTTATGCACATATGTATGCATGATTGCTTGTGCCTATTTGCCTGTGGAGGCCAAAGGGGGATGCTGGGGAACCCACATTTGCTGTGGAATAGAATATTTATTTAACTATGTAAGGACGTGTTGCATTTGTTTATGCTGTATCTGTTTAACTATGTTAAAGGATGTTGCTCCGTTACATTGCCTTCCTACGGCATGTGATTAGTCTAATAAAGCTGAATGGCCAATAGCTAGGCAGATGAGGGATAGGTGGTACTGGCAAGTAGAGAGTAAAGGGGAGTCAATCAACCAGCCGGCGGCCAGACAGACAGACAGACACAGAAGAAACAAAAAAGCAGGATGGACAGTATGTAGATGGGATAAACAAGTCTTAGGGCAGTATAAAGATTAACAGAAATATGTTAATTTAAGTTAAAGAAAAAAGCTAACTAGAAATAAGGCCATTTGGGATAAGAAGGCTTTTGGAAACAGTGTTTCCAGATGTGATTGTGTGGATCCACTGATTTGCCTGTGCTTAAAATACACAATTGGCTGTGGGTAGGAAAGACGGGAAGAGCAGCACAGTGACTCTGAGCAGCCGCCAGTTCGCGGCCCTGGTGTATCCTCTCAGGCCATAGCAATTCTCATCTGAGCTACCAGTTATCAGAGGAGGGAGTACCTCAAAGTCACAAGTCCTGCTGGGCTTTCAGGGCCTTGAGGTGAAGCATTTTTAGGCATCTGGAGCAAAACTCACCATCAAAACATTCAGACTGGACTTCCAGCCTCTGGCTAAACATTGGAATGGAGGCTTGGGGATAGAGGCCTCTGCTCTCTATTGGCTAGTCCACAGATCACAGGCTTGGTGTAGGAAAAGGCTACAGCAAGATAGTTCAAGCTCTGTTTGGAAGTCTTGTGTGCCTCCTGCTGACTGACATTACCTACTTTTCATTCCAGTATTTATCAAACTAATGAAATTGTGCTACTATTAGCTTATATTTAGTAATAAAGCATCTTCATATGATTTTGTGATCTTAAGGTATTGGGTAATCACTAACATTTGGGATAATGAAACACACTGCAGGAAGAACTGTCTGGTTAACAGCTATTTTAAAATTTGTCTTTTGTTGCCCCCTGGCGGATGAATGTTTCCCTCACCCCAGCCCCCACTCTACACCCAACTTTTTTTTCTTCTTTCTTCTTTTTTTTTTTTTTCACTTTTAACTTTTTTTTGTTGTGGCCAGGAAAATACTGTAAACCTGGAAAAGCAATTAAAGTCAGTACCAAGAGCAGTGTCCACTGAAAAAAACATGCATAGTAAATGAGTAAACAGAGACGTAATCTGTCCTAGTGGACTAAAAACCCGTGATTTCTTCTCTCATTTAAATTGCATTGAGCTCTCAACTGTGACAAATAAAATAAGCCAAAGATAATTCTTATTTTTTAAAGCATAACTAATATTTTAATCAAGCTAAATCACGTGATTAAGAATTAGCTGGGGACTTGGAAATATGTGACTAAAATTAACATTGCAATGTTTTTAAATTAGTTTATCAGATCCTGACAACAGTAAGAGAAATTGGTTATCTATAATCGAAGACGTAAAACCTTTGAAAATTCCTGGCTTAACTGGTAAAGAAAACCAAGAACCATTTGTTGTACACTATCGCCACCTTGTGGCCAAGAAAGAGGTCATGAAGGAGGTGAAACTTTTAAGGTGGAACTCTTTCTACTACTTCAAACTTCTTATTTATAATAAAAAATTAATAATTTATAAAGAAACATAAGTCATAATTCTTATACTTACCTAAAAACACTTAGATTAAAATATCAAAATATATTTGATTAAAAAGTATGACCAGAGTAATTTATTTCTGAGATCCCAATGTTATACTACATCATCTCGGGCAAGTTAATTAACCTTTTATTTAAGGTTCATCTCTGCTATAGTTTTTAAGACAGTAGATTAGAAAGGTACTGCCTTCAGATCCTCAAATGCACAACTTTGTGAGTCTATACAAAACTAATGTCCACATAGAATTAGTATTTTCTCAGGTTCAATACTAATTAAACTCACAACATACTTAAATAGATGCTTTCTTTCTGATTTCAAAATCAGGATTTTAAAAAAATCATTTGCCCAATGTTGACTTCTGTGCGTATGTGCTCTAAAGCGAGACTAATGCCAAACAGCTTTCCCGTTCCTAATTGGCAAAGCGTGTGGTATGAGCCGTGAATCAAAAGCCTTCCACGGCTAGGAAATAAGCTCATTAGCTGTTGCTCCAGACAATATTTACGCTCAAACAGTCCTAATGGCTCCCCCATAGACCCAGACTTCCTCAGTCACAGCTGCCTGTGTGGCACTCTCTTTGACAAAGACTTCATGAGAATTATTCTGTCTGTAATGTGTGGATCCTTGAAACACACCAACATGGAAGGTGCAGACCGAAGTGAACACTTTGATTCTTCTTCTGTTATCTTTAAAACACTTGTTTGTTTTTCCAGGGACTCGGTCTATCCAGAAAGAACAATCATTCTTTTTTAGAAGGTCAAACTTTTCGGTTTGAGATGGATGGTTTAAGGACATCGCTGCAAAATACAAACCTATGTATTCAACTGTGTAAAACTGGTGTTCCTACAAGCTCATATGGGAAGAAATAAACTCAACAGGAAGAAGACGAGGAACTCAAAGAACAGGGGCTAGCATGACTTCCGCATGAGTGTCCATACCCAGGAGCAAGGCTGTTCCACGAGTCACACTAGGACACTTACTACAAGGACTCCAGGTTCCACCATTGTCCCTCCAGCCATTAATAAACAGAACCCCTATGACCTTGCTTCTTCATTCAGATATTTTCTTTTCAGTGTACATTTGCTTTTTAAAATGTGTGTGTGTTATATGCTTGTCTTCCAAAAGCCACAAACATCCGAAGAGTTCTGGTCTTAAAATGTTAAATGGGTTCAAGACTCTTGTGAATGTGCACTTTTTCAGTTTAGTAATTGGCAACTCCAACACCCATGTCTCTGTTGAAGTGATTAAAAAAGAATCATTTCCCAGAACTACAGGTGCACAACAGATTGGAGCCATTATGCAAAAGAACAGAAATCTGGAGAGAAGCACAGAGAATATAAAAGCCATGTTCCTGGCAACCCTTTCCCCTCTAACTCTGGGGCTTTTTTTTTTTTTCCCAGCTCTATTTGGATACAGAACATGAAATATGAAAAAATTATAATGGATTTGAAGCAACCCATTTGAGATTCAGAATGTCCTCCCAAATGAAAATACCTTCCAATAAGAACACACATGAGATAGAAATGGGCTCAATGCCAAGCCTGCATCTACTTTAAAAGCTAAAGTTCCTGTGGGAGAGTAGATGGATAGAAATATATTACACATTGACTTTAAAGTTACATATTTTTCTGATGGTCTTGTGAATTTTCCTTGTTGCCTCAATTTATGGACTTTTACATTAAGGATCTAATGGAGCTCCCAGCGCCTCTGCCACCTCAAGTATTTTTCAGTCTGCATCCTCCACTAACTTTTGTTCTCTGCATTCTTCTAAGCAAGGAAGGGGTTTGTAAATGCACTGGTGACTCTGCCATCTTTGGGTTTGTTCTAACAAGTGTCTGTCCTTGCTTGCTAGCAAGCAAGAGAAAACAGAAGGGAAGGAAGCCATACAAAATGCAGTGATAAAACAAAACAACCTAACAGAAAATGGAAATGTCTCTCCAAAAAAAAAAAAAAGTGGGCCAACCAGGAAACCTTGGGCACTTTCAGGAAAGCCCACTTGTAAAACAGGTTCTTAGACAAAGAGTTAGGCTAGACACTGCACAAATGAATCGGCACACTCCTCTCTGTGGATGTCAGTTAAAACCGAAGAATGAGATAAAGAGGCAGAAAGGAAGACAGATAACATCTACATTTCCTGGTGGAAGCTCAAGGCTGCCTGTTGTTCCTAGTTCAGCTGTGAGTGTGACATTAAGAAACCAAAATTAGGACTGAGACAGGACCCCTCCGGTGGGTACAAGCACCAAAAAGTGGTTTTAGCACTTTGGAGGGTGAAGTAGCCTGGTTTCTCAGGGGCACTTTTTATTTTTTTCGTTTGATCTTCCCTGGAGTGGGAAACAAAGTTTTTGTTTATGTTTTTCATGTAGGCTATCTAGAACCCTGGGAGAAAAGACATTGGAAAGTATCCTGGAAGAAATTTTTGGATAAAGGACAAGGACGCCTTGGAGGCCTCCAAGGGACTGTCTGAGGCCCACAGAGTTAGGAAGATCTGGGGGAGGAGCAAAGGGGACGTGATCCACTAGAAGCGGTTGGAGCAACGGATGGGGGTGGGGCAGCAAGTCAGGAGCTCAGGACTGGGAAAGGCAGGGAGCCGGAGCACGCCAGTGTGAGCGCGCCAGTCTGCCTCGGGAGTTGGACTGTCGGTCTCTACATTGTCTTAGTGCCTTTCCGCCAGTGAGAGCATTGTGAACCATTTCCTTCCTCTGGGTCACGGAGCCCCTCCTTCTTTTTAGTGGTGGAGCCTCTAGGCTGTTTCTTAGGGGCCAGGAGTTGGAAGGGCTCAGCATTTGTTACTTTCGTAACGCGGATGCAGCCTTTCCCTTCCCGGTAGGAGGAACTCGATTTCCTCCTCCCCTTCCCCCACGTTTTGGCCCTGGTAGTAAAGTGGGGCTCTTAGACGCATCTGTCCCCCTGGCCTGCGGCCTGCAGCAGCTGCTCTTAGATTTTGGAAGTACGCGGACTGGGCGGGAGTTACTTCTCCAATGAAGAAGAGAAAGCCCAAGTCCCTCCTTAGTCTCTAGGGAACTGAAGCTGGCTCCAGCTCGCCTATTCAGGAAAGAAGAACAGGGTACCCCCCACCCACCCTCAACCCCACCCAGACGTCTCTAAGGTTTGAGGAAACTGTTAAAGTCATTCCACGTGGATTTTTTAAAATCCAGAGTCTTTGCAGTGTTCCGTGGCTCCCTCACTCAAACATTTTTCCTGAGAAGCGCAGAGCCCAAGAAAAGCTGGGGTAAAAAGAGGACTCTGTAAGTTGAGGTACTTGTGAAAGGGTGGGAGAGAGACGGAGAAGTGGGGTACTTTTTTTAAAGGCAGCTTTAGCTCACATCCCACTTTAGGGGAGAATGGGCTCTGAGTAGAGGGGGAGAGGGAAAGTTGAGACGTAGCCAAGGCGCAGGGGAATCTTGGTGATGGATCTTTCCCATTCGAACCCCTCTCTTGGAAACTGCAGCCCAGCCCGGGCACAGGAAGGGTGGCAGGAAACAGGGTGGTCCGGGAATCTGTAGCCAAGAGATGAACTTAAAAGTTCACCCTTCTCCCCAGAGCAGCCAGGGCTGTACAAAGTGCTGGTCATTGCGCTGTTTCGGCGTCTTACACCCCCAGAGTGACGAGCGGTGGCGTGAGGCCAGCGCGGGGGCTGCCCCCACCCCCTTCGGGCCCCGCGGCGTAGAGCGTGGTTTAGCACCAACTGAGATCAGGGGGCGGTGTCGTAGGGTTGGGGGAGAGAGGGAGGAGTTCTTAAGTGGCTGGCTATAAAGGGGCTGCCGGGGCTGCCTAGATCTTGCACTCCCTGGAAAGCAGCTCAGAGCCAGGTGCGATTGCAAGGCCAGAGCGCACAGCACGGCGGAGAGAGCAGATCCCTGCTCAGATCCAGGCACACTGCGGCCAAGGCTGAGGACGAAGAGTCCAGGCTTCCTTCCTGGACTTGGTCCCCAGCCCCGGAGCGCTTCTCGATCCTACAGCAGCGTCTTGGCAGCTGCAGCCTTGTTGGTGCCTCCAACTCGGTGCTGGAATAAAAAGTTCCCGCGTGCCGGCCGAGCCGAAGCGCCTCTTTCTAAGGGACCCGGAGCTTTGGCTGCCAGCTCTACTCGAACTTTCAAATCAAAGTGATCGTGAATTCTAAGCATCCGGAGGTCAGCGAAGCTCTGAGCGCCTAACCAGAACTAGGGTTCGCTGAGCTGCAGTGTGCGGTGTCATGCAGCCAGCAGTCCCTATGGGATCACGCAAGCAGAGGCTCTGCTCCGACATGGGGCGCGTCCAGCCAGCAGCTAAGTCTCGGGCCTCTCTGCCTTCACCCACACTATTCTTGCTGCTCGCTTCCGTAGCAATGCTGCTGTGTGTGCGGGGCGCACAAGGGCGCCCCGCGGAGGAGGACGAGGAGCTGGTGCTTCCTTCGCTGGAGCGCGACCCTGGCCACGATTCCACCAGGCGCCTCCGTCTGGAGGCCTTTGGCCAGCAACTGCACCTGAAGCTGCAGCCGGACAGCGGTTTCTTGGCTCCTGGCTTCACCCTCCAGACGGTGGGGCGCAGTCCCGGGTCCGAGGCACAGCATCTGGACCCAACCGGGGACCTGGCGCACTGCTTCTACTCTGGCACCGTGAATGGTGACCCCAGCTCCGCCGCCGCCCTCAGCCTCTGTGAAGGCGTGCGTGGTGCCTTCTACCTGCAGGGCGAGGAGTTCTTCATCCAGCCAGCGCCTGAGGTCGCCACCGAGCGTCTGGTCCCCGCCGTACCGGCGGAGGAGTCGCCGGCACCGCCGCAATTCCACATCCTCAGGAGAAGGCGGCGGGGCAGCAGCGGAGCCAAGTGCGGTGTCATGGACGACGAGACCCTGCCAACCGGCGACTCGCGCCCGGAAATTCGAGACCCCCGGAATCAGCGGCCACTGCGGGACCCCACGCAGCAAGGGGCGGGAAAGCCAACAGGTATAAGAACGCACTCCCTTCCCCCGCCCCCCACACACTTAAATCTCTATCCACCTCCGTTCTCTACGAGACGTGACTTGAGGGCATACTTTAGTTCTTCTCTGGACCTGAAGGACTCAGACAAGCAGTGGTTCAGGGTCGTGACCCCCGCCCCCAAAATGGGTGACCAAACTCTGCTAGAACAAGTATTTGCCCGAATAGTTAATGATTTAAGAAAAGGGAGAAGACTCGGAATCCCTGCCGATAAGGGCTAAGCGTTTCCACCGGGGAGTTTGTAACCCGATTCCTTAAACTCGAGAATCCATTCCCAACCCTTTAATTCCTGTAGTGAATGTATGAGCTCACTTAGGCTGAGTTGTAGTTTCTCCCTGAGTTTTGTAACCTACGTGTGTGCGCTCAGCGTTCAGAGGAAGGCGGAGCAGAGAAGCGATGGTGACCTCGATGTGTGTTCAGGAGCCTAGGCAACGGCGCAGCGATCTCAGTTCTGTCCCCTTCCCCCATCTGAAAGGCTGACCCGGATGGCCGGCAGCGCGGGGTCCCTCAGTAGAACCTGCCTGGGAGGTCCTTGCCCAGCTCGCCCCGCCTCCGCGCGCCTCCTACCTCTGCCTCGGGTCTTGCGCTCCCTCTCCCGGCCGAGGTTCAGCTCCCCGTCGCGGTGGAATGTAACCCGCCGCGGATCTCCCTGCTACACTTCCTTCTGCCTCTGCCGTGTTCAGTGCTTGCTAACGAGTTAGTTTATTTGGTCACTCAGCTTTCTTGTTGTTCTCTTTCATTTCCTTAAGTGTCCTGCCCTTATCATTCTGCTCCGGGGAGCAGGTAATGATGGGTCATAGCCCACTTTACGACTTCTCTGACCGTTGAATCTCGGTCAGCTGCCAGAGAAGGGCGGTTTTCCAAACAGGCGACCTTGGTTTGAGACAGGATTTATTTCTCCCGGGACAATGGGAGTGTGGGGGGGGGGGGGTGCAGAAATAGACTGCTGGGCAGAGTGGGTGGTCCTAGTGCCCGGAACTGGATACAGCAGAGAACCCCCAGGGACCCCTTGAATGAGAGAGCTAAGTCTTGCAGACTGAGATTCCTCAAGCCCCGCCCCTTGGCAAAACCCCTCCCCACCTTCCACTCCGCCCCCCGCCCTGTCCTGTGCCTTCCACGTGGAGCAGGATGATCTCATTCAGTATTTCAGCCCTGGCTTCAATAGTGAAAGGGTGACTCAGGGCGCTCTACCCTGCTCTTGCCAAGTTTTTACTACAGCTCGGTAGGATGATATCCACACGGCCTTTCCACAGACCACGAAAGAAACCCTGCGGACACATACACAGACAGTTTGATGACTCTAAGAATCCCCGTGTTGGTTTTTTGTTTTATTTAAAGCAAGACAAAAATCTTTTAAAAATAACATTCACAGTTTTTAGAAGGCACAAATATTTGTTTTATTGTTATTCCAGGGATATTTCAGTTTTATTTACTTTGACATGGTTAGCTTTCCTAATATACTCCAGGAAGGTCACTATTCTGAGAGAGACTGCCCATAAGTAAACCGCCTTTTCTCTTCACAGGACCTGGAAACATAAGAAAAAAGCGATTTGTGTCCAGCCCCCGTTATGTGGAAACCATGCTCGTGGCGGACCAGTCCATGGCTGACTTCCACGGCAGCGGCCTAAAGCATTACCTTCTGACCTTGTTCTCCGTGGCAGCCAGGTTTTACAAGCACCCCAGCATTAGGAATTCAATTAGCCTGGTGGTGGTCAAGATCTTGGTTATATACGAAGAGCAGAAGGGACCAGAGGTTACCTCCAATGCTGCTCTCACCCTGCGGAACTTCTGCAGCTGGCAGAAGCAACACAACCCTCCCAGTGACCGGGATGCAGAGCACTATGACACAGCCATTCTGTTCACCAGGCAGGTGAGGCAGGATACTATCAATCGCTGTATCAGCTTGCGGCATACGGATGGATGAGAAAGCCATCTCATCTATACTGCCTCGTCGACTTTGCTTAACAGGCTAGCTTAACCTATCTTGCTCACTTCTATTTTAATTTCAACATCTCAACTGGCACAGTCCTGTTTTAAAAGTATTAGAGAAAAATCTTGCTGAAAGTGGCATGTAGTCTTTCCAGACCCCAACAGTAATGACATGTAAAGACTTGCCCAGCAGAAGAGCTAAGCCTCAAGTCCACACTGTCCTCCTTAAAAAGGAATTTCCCTTGGTTCTTTGTAGGATTTATGCGGCTCCCACACATGTGATACTCTGGGGATGGCTGATGTTGGAACTGTGTGCGACCCCAGCAGAAGCTGTTCAGTCATAGAAGATGATGGTTTGCAAGCTGCCTTTACCACAGCCCATGAATTGGGTAAGTCAGATTCGGAGTACAGGCTGAGCCCAGTGCATAGATTCAACCCAATAACACAGTCTGATTTGAGAGAAAAGAAAATATCCCAGACTATATTGCTACTTTGGACACCAGCAACCGTAGAAATGGTAGATCATATTTTCCACCATTTTAGATATGTTCTTATTAGAACAAGAAGAAGCACTCTGAACATTTGAAAATTGACATTTTTATATATACCCTGATCAAAGTAGATAATATCCCTAAAACAGTCAAAGTTCCTTCCTGTAGAAATGAGTCCCTTACAAAAGAAGGGCCAGGCATATGTTGGTATCTTATTGTGGGTCTTTTTTTTTTGCTTTCCAGGCCATGTGTTTAACATGCCACATGATGATGCCAAGCACTGTGCCAGCCTTAATGGTGTGAGCGGGGATTCTCATCTGATGGCCTCCATGCTTTCCAGCTTGGACCATAGCCAGCCATGGTCTCCCTGCAGTGCCTACATGATCACATCATTCCTGGATAACGGCCACGGTAAGATGCCAGCTACTCTTTCTAGATGGTATCCAACCCTCTTGTGTAGGGTTCCAGTTAAACTGGCTACACTGTTCTTGCTCAATTCACTTTCCCCCCTTTCAGAATCACTTTCTCTGTCAAGATCTTAAGTTGTAGATCTTTATCCTCAGTGCTTCCTGTTCCCAAAATCTATTTATGCATATTTTGAACAGAATAATTTCTTGCAATTGTTATTCCAGAAGTACCCTATTGAGGACAATGTCTTAATAAAAATCTAAATCTCCCTGGCATTGGTTTTCCTAAAATGTTACAATCACATAAAATGCTGTGTATTGTTTCACATAGCAAATATCTTATAACACCACAATCAGACCATTTTGCATGTTTTCACCAACTATGTTTTAATAATTAATTGCCTTTTCTTCCCCCAGGGGAATGTTTGATGGACAAGCCCCAGAACCCCATCAAGCTCCCATCCGATCTACCTGGTACCTTATATGACGCCAACCGTCAGTGTCAGTTTACATTTGGAGAGGAATCCAAACATTGCCCCGATGCAGCCAGCACGTGTTCTACCCTGTGGTGCACTGGTACCTCTGGTGGCTTACTGGTGTGCCAAACGAAGCACTTCCCTTGGGCAGATGGCACCAGCTGTGGAGAAGGGAAATGGTGTGTCAGTGGCAAGTGTGTGAACAAGACCGACATGAAGCATTTTGCTGTGAGTTTGTCTAATGAATCCTGTCTGTTTACAACTCAGAACTGGAGAGAACAAAGTGATATTTAAGGTTCTTACGCAGACAAGCTCCTGCGTCTGTGTCCCATCGTGGAGAGAGGAGATGATAGTGTAGTTTGAGAATTGATTCTCTGTTTTACATTTTCTCTGATTCCCTAAAATGTCTCCTAAGAGTTCTAACAGTGATATTCGTATCTCCACTTAGACTCCTGTGCATGGCAGCTGGGGGACATGGGGGCCCTGGGGAGAGTGTTCGAGGACCTGCGGTGGAGGAGTTCAGTATACAATGAGAGAATGTGACAACCCAGTGCCCAAAAACGGAGGGAAGTACTGTGAAGGCAAACGAGTACGCTATAGGTCCTGCAACATCGAGGACTGTCCAGATAGCAACGGTGAGTCACACTGACCTTCAGCGCTCAGAACCGGGGCTGTGGAGAAAAGGTGGAAACTGGTAACATCCCTCATACCATTCTCTTTTTCAGGAAAAACTTTCCGAGAGGAGCAATGTGAAGCCCACAATGAGTTTTCAAAGGCTTCCTTTGGGAACGAGCCCACTGTGGAATGGACACCCAAGTATGCTGGCGTCTCACCAAAGGACAGGTGCAAGCTCATCTGTCAAGCCAAAGGCATTGGCTACTTCTTTGTTTTACAGCCCAAGGTAGATACTTTTACACTTGGATCTTTGCTAAGGAGCCAAAGGCCTTGGCTTGCTGCCTTTTCATGCAAATGTTTGGGCTCTCTTTACATATTAACCTACGTTCAGTTTTGAATTTGGAATACTTCTAAATGCAGGAGCAACTCCTTGTTTGGAGATTTGTGTTGCTCTCAGTTGGAAAGGAAGCTTAGATCTAGTAATCATGTGAAAGTCTTACATGTATTTAATATTGTTTCTTTATATCCAAAGAAAAACCCTTTGAAAACTCAAAGACCTCCCTGCATAACTAGGTTTCACATACAACAGTTCATGGTTAGATAAATTATATATTAACACAGCATCCAGGAGTATTAGAAACTAGTCCAAAGTACTGCTTACTGGGTACCCAGCAGCCTCACGTACAAACATACTCGTTAAGATGAGAGTCTAAGCGTTGAAAATTTATTGTTGGAGCATGTACTTTGGACAAAGAGACTCACCATTTCTTTTGACGTTTTGCTGAGGGGATCAGTCTTGCTCTGAAGCAGAAAATGAAATCAAATTTACTTAAGGTTGTCATAGATCCTTAGCATTGTGAGATGGGAAAATATGCCCAAGTTGCAGATGAAATATTTAGCAAGTGATTTATGAAGTAGTTTCTACCTCAGCCTGTTAGGCTAGACATGGAATGTGGAGCAATAATCAAACTGACAGTGAACACTACTTCCATTGACCTTAGCAGCAGGGGAGAGAGGCCAGTAAACAAGTCATCAAGGCATTTATAAGCTTCACGGGTAGCTATTGAAAAAGACACAATGAAGGGTAACGCATGGCACATGAGGGAGAGAATAGCAGCGTGGGAAGAGAGCACAAAGGAGGGTGCTCACAGCTGCCACCACACACCTGCCGCGCGTTAGACATTTAACCACCAGGTGCATGCTGTCTTCACAGGTCGTCGATGGCACTCCCTGTAGTCCAGACTCCACTTCTGTCTGTGTGCAAGGACAGTGTGTAAAAGCTGGTTGTGATCGCATCATAGACTCCAAAAAGAAGTTCGATAAATGTGGCGTTTGTGGAGGCAATGGGTCCACGTGCAAGAAGATATCAGGATCAGTCACTAGTACAAGGTAAATTTCAATGCACGTAGTTCAGGAATAAAGATATAACTCAGTTGGTAGAGAGCCTGCCTAGTGTCCACAAGACATTGGCTGAGTTCAGTGCCCAGAACTACATAAACCTGACGTATTGGCATGTACCTGTAATCTCAACATATGTGAGGTAGAGAGAGGAGGGACAAGGGGGTCAGATGTTCAGGCCATCTTTGCCTATATAGTGAATTCTGAGATCAGCTTGGGTTACATGAAACCCTGTCTCAAAAAATAAACACACACACAAACCAAATACTTCATATAATTCCAGTGTTTGGGAGGATGATTGTTATGAGTTCTAGTCCAGCCTGGACTATATAGTGAGTTCTAACATAGCCTGGGCTATAAGTGAACTCTCATCTCCAAAACCTAAAACTATTTAACTAACATATGAAATAAATCACATACTAATTTTGACTTACCGTTCAGTATGACTAATTAAAATCATATTTAAAAGAATTGCATATTTTTAAGCAAAGCAATTGTTTAATCAGGGATTGAAAGACATAGTAGGAAAAGTCACATGTAAATTAATTACATATTTTTGCTGGGTGTGATAGCGCATGCCTTTAGTCCCAGCACTCAGGAGGCAGGCAGAACTCAGAGGCCAGCCTGGTCTACAAAGCAAGTTACAGAATAGCCAGAGAAACCCTGTCTCAAAAATACTCCCCAAAAAAAGAAAGAAAAAGAAAAAGTCAAGGAAAAAAAAGAATTTTATATTTTTAAGCAATGTGGCTGATTAACCAGTGATTGAGAGACATCTACCTATTTTCTTTGTTCACAGTCCTGGGTATCATGACATTGTCACAATCCCTGCTGGAGCCACCAACATTGAAGTGAAACACCGGAATCAAAGGGGGTCCAGAAACAATGGCAGCTTTCTAGCCATCAGAGCTGCGGATGGCACCTACATCCTGAATGGAAACTTTACTCTGTCCACACTAGAGCAAGACCTTACCTACAGAGGAACTGTCCTAAGATACAGTGGCTCCTCGGCAGCGTTGGAAAGAATCCGCAGCTTCAGTCCGCTCAAAGAACCACTAACTATCCAGGTTCTTATGGTGGGCCACGCTATCCGACCCAAAATCAAATACACCTACTTTGTGAAGAAGAAGAGGGAATCCTTCAATGCTATCCCCACATTTTCAGAGTGGGTGATTGAAGAGTGGGGGGAATGCTCCAAGTCATGTGGGTCCGGTTGGCAGAGAAGAGTGGTTGAATGCAGAGACATTAACGGGCGCCCTGCTTCCGAGTGTGCCAAGGAAGTGAAGCCAGCAAGTACCAGACCGTGTGCAGAGTTGCCTTGCCCGCACTGGCAGGTGGGGGATTGGTCGCCATGTTCCAAAACTTGCGGGAAGGGCTATAAGAAGAGAACCTTAAAGTGTCTGTCCCATGATGGGGGAGTGCTGTCCAATGAGAGCTGTGATCCTCTGAAGAAACCAAAACACTACATTGACTTCTGCACACTGGCGCAGTGCAGTTAGACAGCTCTGAGAACGAGGCAGCATGGGAGGGCTGATACACTGAGATCAAGAGTGCTGGAGGGATCCCAAACCAGTAACCAGTGAGGCCTGTCAATGAGGTGTCTTGGGGGCGGGGGAGCACATAGCAAAGGGGGTAGATCAGGACACGATCCTGCCAGTTAAAATTTGATGAGCTAGTTAATGAGACAATTAGCATCTGAGACCATATGTAGCAAGATGAAGCCCCAGAGCGTCATCAGGTATTTCTTTTGTTACATCGATTGCAGACACAGTTGTCAGGCTGACAACTCTGGCCGCAGTCTGGCAAGCCCTGTTGTGTGGTGCTGATTAGATGCTTTCCATCACAGGGGTAGGGAAAGGCAAAGCAGAAGAAAGGTGAGATTGTATTGTAAACATGACTGACTTTATATCACTGGCAGTGAGGGCAGGAAGAAGGATACAAACAAGATCGTTATTTGAAGCTTCTGACTGCTGTGGTTTCAGGGAATGTTGAGGCATCATTTCTATCAATAGTGAAATGTTTAGATTGTTCAGCCTGAGAGAAAGGCTCACCTCTGCAAAATGGTTCACGGTTCCTTCTTACAACATCTCAGTTTTTTTTTAAACTATAATTCATGTTGAGGTAGAAACAACTCACCTATTTATAAAATCTCCATTAATTCTAAAAGGAAAAAAAAAACAAATAGCAAACTGTGTGAAGTGCACATAAAAACTCAAGGAAACACAATGAGCAACCTGTCTCCTGCCTTGCTTTCTCCTGAGGTCAGCCTACCTGGGGACTGTGAATGTTAAAGATAATCCATGTCTCACAAGAGACAGTGATATCACACGTCAGTGTCATGCCAGAGTAAGAACGGGGTATAGAAAACCGTCCCATGAGATTGGGAGCATGGAGATCACTTGTCTTACACGGGAGGCTGCTGCGGGGTAGCAGGTCCACTCCTGGCAGCTGGTCCAACAGTCGTATCCTGGTGAATGTCTGTTCAGCTCTTCTACTGAGAGAGAATATGACTGTTTCCATATGTATATAGTAAAATACATTACTATGAATTTTATGTACTTTATAAGTATTGGTTTGTTTGTTCCTTCTAAGAAGGACTATAGTTTATAATAAATGCTTATAACATATTTATTTTTATACATTTATTTCTAATGATAAAACCTTTAAGTTATATCGCTTTTGTAAAAGTGCATATAAAATAGAGTATTTATACAATATATGTTAACTAGAAATAATAAAAGAACACTTTCGAATGTGTATGTCTATTTTCTGAAGTGGGATTAATTCCTGGGCAAGAAATCTGATGAGACACAAATATTGGATTTCAAGACAGTTTTTAAGATTTCAGTGAATGAACTGTATTTCCTGTCTGTAGAAGTACTGATAAAAAACAAGTTGGTGGTGTCTATAGTGATAAGATTGTTACTAATGTGGTTGGCAAATTACTGTAAAGAGCCAGAGAGTAAGTATTTATAGCATTGTAGGCTGTATCCTGCCACAACCATGTGACAGTGAATGCTTTTGTAGGAATGAGAGCAGCCATAATGATATGTAAATGATTAACTGTGGCTGTGTTTTAATAAAACTTTATTTACAAAAACAAATGATGGGCCATATTTGTTCTGTGAGCTTGTTTGCCAACCCCCAGTGTGTTAAAGTAAATGGAAAATGATTCAGCTTATACATGCATTTTGGGTTTTTGTCTCCTTTAATTATATCAAGTAAGAATTTTGAAACATATTTAAAGTATTGAGGAAAAACCAACTCACACATTTGGGACAGAATATGAGTGGTGAGCTAACACTCTGAAATCTTTGCCTCCTTCATCAGTAATGCTGAGAGGTATTTGTGAGAAATCCAGGAGTCTAGCCTCTTGTAGATCATTGTATTTTGACAACTAAGTGGTACATAATTGACTACAAGTCCAAATTATTTCTGTTATGATGTTACTTTCAGAAAATTGTTTGCTAGAAAGCTGACGAGATGCACAGCAACTGACATTTCCAACATTACATTCACCTTTTATTTTTGGCATCATTATTCTTGATCACTAACAAAATACTAACTTCAGCTTTAGTGACTTGTTGTGTCCAGCTTAGCAACTGAAGGAATGTAGTGAGAGTAGGGATGTTCACTGGGCTAATGTTTCATAATACCTACTATAAGACCCAAAGGAAAAACTAAAGTCTTCATACATAATTGAATGAATCTTTAAATGCCAAACTTTTGTAACATTGGGGCACCCATTCTCAGCCTACAAGCCCATAGTATCTGGCAGACTTTTCCATGAAACAGGAAATTTGAAGATCTCTTATGCCTTGTATTGGAAAAGTTCATCAGTTGCTTTCTTCTGTGTCCTGAAGAAGGGCTGGGAGACTCTTCCATGAAGCAGGAACCCTGAAGGACAGTCTTACCTTAAGGCAAGTTCAGAAGTCACCATTCTGTGGGTCCTACATGTCCATTTCATACAGCATAACATCAAACAGTCCAGGCAAGAGCAGTTTCTTGCCCAAATAGCTAAGAAGCTCCATAATGAGCCTCTTCAATGCCCACCTTCCTCTTGAAGTTACTGAGACTGCCAGGAGCAGATGTTTCCTATGGTCATGAAAAGTCCTAAGTTATTAAAACATTTTAAATTCCATATTCTGAAGGTATCTGAAAGACTTGAAGAATACCTATCTAACTGAAATATATCTCCATATATCTAGAAAACCTGAATAACATGTCTACAAACTTGACTATTATAGATGATTATCTATTAACCTATATTTCTAAATTATACAATTATACATTACATTTGTAAATGAGTTGCATAAACACAGTACCTTAAGCAAGAGCAGAATATACATATAACAAAATTGACCTTAAATATGTATCAATAAACCAAGTTCTATACCAATGAAAGTATTCATCTCTATAGCATATCCCCCTTTAAATGTAAACAAACATTTATAAACAATATTTGGGAATTTGGGCATAGTTTTCTCCAAACTCCTTCCTGCTTTTTGTTGGGCAGTGTTTTGGGGGATGTTCATGGGTCTTGGTCCAACAAACCACATCAGTCTGGAAGGAGTCCACAGTTTCCCATCTTCTGTGGAAACAAAAGTAGAAACCCTTTTCCAAAGCAACATATCCTTAGACTCAAACTTTTAAGTCAAGGCACCTTTAAAGTATATTTGTTGGTTTAGCTTAGCAGCCCATACAACGAAATGTCTCTCTGTAGTTCCTTTGGAGTCAAAATATTCAAAGAAAACACAATAATATACATAATCCAGACTCTTTGTATATATTTCATATTTATGTACCTTGTTTTTCTTACTCTATTACTTTTTCTTTAAGTTTAATGTTTATTATATTATCTTTACTCCTTTAATCTATGACTGTCTCTACTCTTTTATATTACATTTGCTGTCTCTTTACTCTTTTTCTTCTCTCTCCCAAGCCTACATATATTTTTAAACACACTGTGTCTTGTTTAGAGGTCTTTTGTGTCTGAATCTGTTCTAGTGTGCATCTGAAATCCTTTTCTGTCCAGAAGTGCTTCTTAAAATGCTAAGTGGTGTTACTAGGACTATGGCTGCTTTGCTTTTGGGCCCCACCCAGTCCAACATGGTGGAGGTCTGTTTAGTGCAAGCCAAGCTCACATCCCCATTTTCAGGCACACAGCATGTCTGTGTTGCCATTAAGCAAGTTGTATCATTCCGCTCACAAGCCCCACTTAAATGCTTCATAGCAGGACCTCTTGAAAAAGTCAGAGTCATTTGTGCTGGCAAACCAGGAAGCCACTGTTTTTAAAGAAGTAATGCAGTTTTCAGTGTTCCTCTCTTAAAGGAGCTGCAAGCCCATCCAGGTGGAAAAAAAAAATTGTGGTTACCAAGAAACTGCGCTAAACTCTGTTTATTTTGTGTCTAGAACTCCTTTTCAAGCTTTCTCAAGTTTTTATGTGGATAAAGTTGGCCACATTGGTGCCAACCTGTAGTCGGAGCCTACATGTTCATTCCCGGCCAACCCAAAATAATCACCAGAAACTATATTCATTACAACACTACTTGGCCTATTAGCTTATGCATATTTCTAGCTCACTCTTATGTCTTAAATCAACCCATCTCTACTAATCTGTGCATCACCATGAGATCATCGCCTCCTGGCAGCATTCCAGCTTCTGTCCCCTTCTGCAGTTACATGGTGTCTTACTGACTCTGCCTCCTTTCTCCCAGCATTCAGTTTAGTTTCCCATCTAGCTCTATTCTGCCTTGTCATAGGCCCATTCAGTGTCTTTATTAACCAGTGGCATTTGCAGCATACAGAGAGGAATACCACATCACAGACATGCCCTGCAGGCCAGTCTGATGGAGGTAATTCTTCAGTTGAGAGTTCCACTTCCTACAGGTGGTTGTGTCAACCTGATAGAACCAACCCAGTGTACCATTCCAGGGTAATAACATAAATATTATCATAGGTTATGAAAATTTGACTACTTTAGATTATAAGCTCCTAGACCATTTTTAAATGAATTAATTAAAAAAAAAACTTCAGTTTCTCACTTTATATACCAATCCCAATTCCCACTCCCTCCTCGCCTCCCACTCCCTTCACCCTCCCTCCAACCCCACCCCCCATTCACTCCTCAGAGAGGGTAAGGCTTCCCATGGGAATTCAAAAAAAAGTCTAGCACATTGTTTTGAGGCAGTACCAAGCCCTTCCCACTATATTTAGGCTGAGCAAGGTATCTCTCCAAAGAGAATGGGTTTCAAAAAGCCAGTATGAGCAGTAGGGATAATTCCTATTCTCACTGTTAGTGGCCCCACAGTTTGCCCCAGAAACAAAACTATCATCTGCATTCAGAGGGTCTAATTTGGTCCTATGCTGGTTTCCCTGATGTCAAGCCAGAATGATGAGCTCCCATTAGCTCAGGTAAGCTGTTTCAGTAGGTGTTCCCATCATGGTTTTGACCCCTTTGGTTATATTATCGCTCCTCCTTCTCTTCTTACTGGACTTTGGGAGTTCAGCCCAGTGCTTCACTGTGGATCTCTGCATCTGTGAGTGGCGGGCCACTTCCCACCACCCGGCTAGCTTTACCTGAAGTAATTACACAGAAACTGTATTCTTTTGAAAACTGCCCGGCCCATTAGTTCCAGCCTCTTATTGGCTAACTCTCACATCTCCATTAACCCATTTTTAATAATCTGTGTAGCCCCACGAGGTGTGGCTTACCAGGAAAGATCTTAACCTGTGTCTGTGTCGGGTGGGAGAATTATGGCGACTGATTGACTCGGCTTTCTTTCTCCCAGAATTCTGTTCTGTCTACTCTACTCACCCAAGGGCTGGCCCATCAAAGGCCAAGCAGTTTCTTTATTAATTAACCAATGAAAGCAACAGATAGATGACACTCCCACATCATAACTGCTTCCATCAGTTGCTGGATGCAGGTTCTATGCTGACATTTAAGATAGTCTAAACCTTTTTTTTTTATCACAAAGAGACAGAAAGTTTTAAAAGAGAGAAACTGAAAATAGAACTGAAGGTACAGACTGAGGAGTACAGTTGAGAAATTTAACAAATGGGCATGGATAGGAGAGCTTTGATTTTTGTCTGCAGCTCTTTCCCCATATGGGTTGTGTTATTTCTGTTCATAATTTCTCTTTCATTTTCTTCTTTCAAGTGGTCTAAGAACTGATCATGTCCCCTGTGCATTTTAAATGAAAGCAAAGAAGTGCACCACAAAGAACCCAGGAGCAGGACAGCTACTGAGCTTTAGAAGCATCAAAACACTCATCTGACTTTTCCTTTCCAGGTGGTTTACTTGATTCTAGAACACCCAAAATTTTCAGCTTCAAATTTTTCACCAAAGTCACTAATAGGATCAGAATCCTGCCTCCTCAGAGTATGACAGAAGTAACAATAAATAGTACAAACTATCCAAAGATACTTGAGGGAAAAGGACGCTCAGGACCAAACATCATCTATTGGCTTGATATGCAAATTCTGAATAAATGAAAATTAGCTGAAGGCCTTCATTTTAAGTAATAAGGTGCATAATCTGAAAACTTCACTATCTAGGACTCTGAACAAGGTCTTTTGCTCTTAATGACCAATGGAGATGATTTCTTGTAAATAAAGTACAAGGAATTCAGAGATGTTCTTTGTAACCCTGGAATGATATATTCTAGTGATTGAATATTAACTGAATCTTTGGTTTTCTAATTGTAAAAAACATAGCAATGTCCTGTAAATGAGCAGTAGTGATAATAAGGAAAGGAGCCAGTAGCGATCACAGTTGTGTTTGAATTTTATGCATATTTTTAAATTTGACTTACAAGCTAAGCATGCAAAACTGCGAAAACTTACAGAATATTTTGTTTAACGCTGCTCTGTCTTCTCCCTTTCCTCTAACTTTAAACACTGACTGTGTCATTAGGATTGATCTTTTAAATTTTTTGTTGACATGCATATGAATTTGAAACACTTACATATTAAGAAGTAAACAATAATTTGCACCTGGAAAAACTCATGGTTTCATAAATTGTGACTATTTCTAGGAAACGGGCTTGGGACCACATGAGATGTTGCAGCTGGGTGTGGAGGTACACACCTGTAATCCCAGAATGTGGGTCATGAGATGTTGCAGCTGGGTGTGGAAGTACTCACCTGCAATCCCAGAAGGTGGGTGCACTGGAAATAAGGATGAGGAGTTCAAGGTCAACCAGGGCTAGAAAACAAGACCCTCTCTCAAAACAAAACAAAGGCAGAGACAATTTAAATACATTAGAATATTCTTAATATGGCTGGGGAAGGAAAGGGTATAATTTTAGAGGAGTAAAAAAGGCTCTATTGGTATTTCAAACAGAACTGAATATTTTTCTAAGAGACTGTTCTATATACTAACTGTGGGGATTTAGAAGGAAAAAAGTACTGTCTGATTTTTTTTTTCTAAGATGCATGGAGAGATCCTATCTAAAATGAGAATGCAGGTTTGTTATTGAAAGTCAAGCTATCTGTCTTCAGGTTACAGGCAACATGCTTCAACAGTATTTAAGAGAGCTAGAAAGCTGGAGCTACTTTAAACATTTGCTTTTAAGTTGTTGTAGTGTGTACATGTTGTATGTGTCTGGGTGTGTCTGTGATAGGCACCCTGGCCAGTTAGCTCAATGGAGAAGATCCACTTTCACTGTGTAGAGCCAACATTTAGCGTACTCGAGATCTGGATGAAGCAGGACTCCAAAATTCATAAACTCTTTCTAGTTCGAAAACAACACGGAAAACTAAAGGAACATGCAGTTGACTAGATCCTGCTATTGGCTTCATCACAGAGATGCACACAAAGACAGTCTTCCTTTCACTGCCATAGCCCAGACAATTTCCTTTAAATGATATTGTTTTGAATTCTACCCATTAGAGTGTCGTTTTAGTTACCAAGAATGAAGCTTGCTTGTTTGAAATGAACTTTATTTAGCATAAAATACCTGGAAGGATTTTACTCTGGTTTTGTATGTGCTAAACCTCCCAGCAGTCATGCATCCCCATACACGTACTCAGAAGAATTTTATGCTGTTTTTTTTCTCTTTAAGTACATTCTACTTTTCTTAATAATAAAACAATGTTTTTTTCTCTTTAGACTGCCCTGGGCATCCTCTAGCCTCTGGCTCTCAAGTTGCCTGGACTGGGGCCAGCAGGCTTCATTATCAACCCAGCCTATAGAAGGAAGATGGCCCTTATGGGCCATGATGTTTCTTCTATTTTTGCTGTGTCACAGTGTCAGCTATAAAAAAATAAACCCTAAAAACTATCATCCACCTACCTGTAAACGCTCTGCCTGTGTCTGCTGGCTCCGCTTTTTCTTTCCCTGGGCAGTTCCATTCCTACCTGCCTGCGTGCATCTCATGCCTATCCATTTTTCCTTTCACTGGGCAGCCTCTTCCTCACCCATCTGTAAACACTCTCCCAGATTAGTCGGATTCCTGAGGCAGCCGTTCTCCAGTTCTAGTCTTTGTTCATGAGTGGCTAATGGTGGTAGTTCAGTGGCAGGCAGGGCAGATCATGGTGCTAAGTAACTTTCCTCTTTACTTCATGTATGAAAGAATATGTAAATGGTGTAGCCACATGATGTAATTCTGTTTAAATGTATGTTCTACACAGACTCTATCTATCTTTTGTTATTATATTTCAAACTCCTGAAGCTCAAAAATACATGGCTTCACATGACTATTTTGATTGAGGTCAGGTGACCTTACCTCAATCTTTTTTTTTTTTTTTTTAATTTTCGAGACAGGGTTTCTCTGTAGCTATTGGTTCCTGTCCTGGAACTAGCTCTTCTATACCAGGCTGGCCTCGAACTCACAGAGATCCGCCTGCCTCTGCCTCCCAAGTTCTGGGATTAAAGGCGTGCGCCACCACTGCCCGGCCCTTACCACAATCTTAATTGAGGTCAGGTGACCTCACTGCCATCTTAACTGAGGGCCAGGTCAGGTGACCAAGTCCCACCATCTTTACTGAGGTATTGCTTACTTAGTCCTGCAGTTTACTTATGTGTTTGTCTCTAAATTCCTTTTACTGACTTTGTTACATGTATATTTTATGCAGTGGCAAGTTTTTGGTAGGGCCCACCAGAAGCATCCACTTCACCCAATTCCTGTTTAATGTGTGTGTATGTATGTCTGTGTGCATACATGTGGCTTAAATGCACGTATGTTTACTGTTAAATGTTATAATTGTCTATCCATTATATTTCATTCAAAACAATATGTCTCATATTTTAAATTGGTTTATACTCATAAATCTCTTACAAAAATATGGTATATTTAATCCAACCCTGTTTTAAAATATATTAAGCCATTTTCTACTATTGTTAGTTCTAGCATTAAGCTTCTATTGCAAGCAGTTTTTTCTTATTTATCTTTTACAAGTATAAATCTTACCTGTTAAGTTGAGAGCCAGTACAGTCAAGCTTGGACCCAGCTTTCCAGGCAGACTCTATAACTTATCTATACCTGGTAAACAGCTCTTGAGTGCTCAGAGATCTGGTAAATATGGCATTTAAATATTTAATTATTAAATGACTTTTCATAACAGAGAGAAACAGGTTGGCTCCTAGTAGTAGCACTCTACTTCCTCCAAAAAGACAAAAGACAGATGGACACAAAACAATGTCCATCCACAATTCACTTCACCAACTGCTAAGCGTTGACCACTGGGCAAAACTGCCTTTCATCTAACTGAAGATTTCCAGACTGTAGATAGAATCACTATAATCAACAGCCTAGATGCTCAAGTCAAGTTAGGTTTGTCTTCCTACAGATTTCTTAGCCCACAGGATCTTCTAGAACATGGCAGGCCCTGTGCTGAACAGCGAAGGGCAAATACGACCCTCAACAACCATGGTGGACCGTGAGGAGTAGCTCTAGGTGACAAACAAATAAGTTCTCTGTCATTTTTAATAAATAACTCAAGTAAAATTTTATTCTTCTCAAAGATCTCTGGTGCAGTTTGACAGCTGAGAGGTTTTGTTGTTTAAAGGACAAACTTATCAAAAAAAAATTCCAATAAGATATTTGCTCTCAAACTGCCTTTCATAGTCTAAAAGATACTTTTCCTTATGCAAAAGTATCTGTTACAGTCATTCTGGTATAAATATGCTGTTGTTTAAAACTTATGTTTTCACAAACTCCCAAAATTCTTATGAGTTCCAGGGAGCCAAACTAAAGGATCCACCTTAAACAAGTCAGATACAGCCCTCTGAATTCCCTGTCCAAATTATTTTTTTCCTAAACTTAACTTTGTCCTCTGTTCTGCCAATACCTTAAACAAGTCTAAGAGACACTGGATATTTCCATACCACAAACCCTGAACAGGAGTAAAGAGGTCAGCTACCCCAGCTTTCTTAGGTCCTTCCAAGATGACACCCACAAATAAGCAGGAATCAGTCTTAAGAATCTGCCATCCCACTTCCTTTAATCTGTTATGCCTATCTTCCCACCTTTTTATTATAAGAAAGAGATGGGAATGTAATGGTCTGTCCTCTCACTTGGGTACCCTGTCCCTTTAAGAAACAAGCCTCACCCACTCCTCCCCTCTTTTGTTGGGGCAGGCAGATCTTCTGCTTCATGTTCTCTCTCTTTCTCTGTTCCTCTTTGGAAGAGGTAGCTGCTGCCTCTCCTTTCACTCCCCCCTCTCTATCTCCTCCTCCCTCTCCCCCTTCCCTTCCATAACCCACTGAATAAACTATATACTCAAAGTCTCTCGGCATGGTATGTCTATCCATCTCTCACCTCCCAAGGGCCACCAAGGCTCTGCCATGGCCTTGGGTACCCACTGCAACCCCTGTGGGACAGGCTTTCCCCCACCTGGGACCCATTGCCCCTCATGGCCTGCTACTGGCCCTTCGAATAAACCATAACAGTCTTGCTCTCTGTCAGGTTCCTAGAATGATAGCAAATACCAAGTTGAAACTCAATAAAAATTTTATTCATTGGCTGAAAGGATTAACCAGACAACACCACTGCCCCCAGGTAAGCGTGTAGTCAGGAAATCAGTGTCATAGCTGCTACCAAAATTAATAATCCATGGTCCTAAGCTACTTTGGAGAGCTGACAAATTACAAAAGTCATTTTGAGTTCCTTTCCATCTTTTTAAACTGGGGAACACCCTTCAAGGAGCATTGCAAAGTGAGCCTGCTGTTCTTTATGCACCTTTCAGTCACACTGGACAAGTACTGCTTTGGGGACTGATAACAACACCTGGGCCACTCTGCCCATGGAAATCATTTCCCAGATAATTCTGCTGTCCTCACCCCAATTCCCACTTACAAATACAATGGCCTGGCCACTTCGAAAAGTTTTCTCACTAACTAAAAACCATCTACATTGCCTTAGCCTGAAAGCTGGTGAATTATCAATCCAACAAAACTTTACTCAAGCTGAATTATCTGTGTGCTCAAAGACATTCAAAAGCAGCAAGTGTTGTGAATGGTGAATCCCAGCCAAAATAAGTAATGTTTTTCTGAAGTACTGAATTAAAAGAACAGACTCACATAATTTTTAACAAGCAAATTTGACAAATACCCATAAACATACTCTGGGAGAATTCTGTTATTGTTACATTGAAGCTAGACAATGTTAATGGTGGTGGTACTAGCTTCTTGGTTGGTTGTTATGGTTTCAATATGAAGTGGTTCCTAGCTGGTGGTAGAAGGTTCTGGAAACTTAGATAGCTAGAACCTAGCCGCAGAAAGTAGATCTTGGAGTGGCGGTTTCTTATGTGTACATTATTCTTGGCTGCTTCTGGTCTTTCCAATGGTCCTGCATTCACAGGAGCGTTCACACGTTCTCCACACTCCCCACTTCTGTGAACTGTGGTGCTCCTCCATGCCTTTCCTGTGCTGATGGACTGAACCTTACCAAAACTGTGAGCCAAAACAAGTTGTTTCTGTTGGGTATTGTGGTCCCAGCAACTCAAAAATAATGAATACTATGGTCAAGGTGTATCTATGTGTATCTTGCCTAAGCTCTTTAAACAAAATACCATATTCTTTATTTCTTTTGTTCACATTTCAGTATAAATTAGAAATTAATTAGCACACACTTCAGATCAGTGACTTCTGTGGTGCAAAGCCAAGGCTTCTAGAGGACACAGGTAGTTCAAAATGTTCTCCGGGGGTGAATCTCCAGAGAAGATTAATATGCCTTACATAAAAGCTTGAAACTTCCAAATAATAAAAAAATTATTAAAAAAATTCATCAGAAAACAACTCAGATACACTTCCCATTGAACATCATTGACATCTATTTGTGTTCATGTAAACAAAGAAAACTGTAGGGAGATTTTGATAACAGCTTCTAATTCTTAGCGACTAACAGGTCTATTTAGATTGTTCACCTGCTCCTGGTTTATACATCTTTTTGTACATGACTGATGGATATGATTGTAACAGAAACTATATAACAAAAATTTAACATTAAAAATGAAACTTACTATTACTTCAAATGGATTCACGGGTAATAGTGTTGCTACTGTGGCTCTTCTTTTTGGCAATGATTTGCTATCAGATGCACTCACAGTAACAGCAGCTCAGATTTCCCTGAAAAAAAAAAAAAAGCCACTCACATGCATACACATGCAAACTGAGACCTCTAGTGGATTTATGTGGTAAGTGTTCCAATTACTCAGCTTTGAACATCAAACAATAATAAATCCTTATAATAATGCATGGGCTTCAACAACTTCAAAAGCACACAAATTCACCTTCCAAACACGTATTAATATTTGAATATTTTTTTCTGTTGAATTAAGGTACTTATTCGTAAAAGCTGAGAAAAGGAGACGGTGTGATGCTGAGAACTCCAGAGAACCAACATCCAGCTTGAAGCTTACGCATGAGAACAGCTTTGGGGTCACAAATTCTTTTATTCCCCAGTGAAATGACTCAGGGAGAGTGTGGACGCTAGAGACGAGATGCACACTGGCAGTCTGGGATCCAGTCACAGCGATGATGTAGAGACTAAAAATACTCAACATTTGTACGTTGTTTGACATATTGGGACACGAAAGCAGTATTGACGTGCTGTATCGTTGTCCCAGACCTAAGCAAAACAACAAATACTGCAATTACTGTCCTAAATATGAATCCCACTGGAAAAGGAGAAATGATAAAAGGGAGAATCTACAAAAATTAGTAATGGGGTCAGAAGCAAACCCCAGTGTCAACATGGGTTTTGAAGTCTACACTAGTTAGTGGCAGGAATGCCTTAGCTCATGTGTTTTCCGTGTACTTTACTTTATGGTTTTGTTTATTTGCATTGCACAAGGAAAGCCAGAATGAGTTGGAAAGAGGGTGCCTTCCCTGCCCTTATAGATATCACTGTTCGGAGATTTTCCAGGAAGACAGCTTAGCCTGGTAAATTATGTGTTCAAATGAAACACTGTCAATTCATGTAGGAAATAGTGCTTAGAGAATAGTGTCTTCATGATAATTCCAACACTGCCAAAGTTAAAAGAGCGTTGTTTCTAACCTGCAAATGAGCAAAATAAAAATCATATATGGAATATTCATAGAGTAACTACAAACCCGAGGTACAGTTCAAAAACAGGTAATGAATAAAATCCTAGTATATTTTTACTAATTAGGTTTCGTTTCAAAATACTTATTAATGTATCCCTCTATATAGAGATTTTTCTTTATTTTTGTGGGAAAGATGAGTTAGAGGAGGGGGTGACTATTTCTATCTTTGTATTCTCCCTTAGGAAGTCAAGCCCTAGATAAGATCACTGGTCAACAAAGCACAAAGTATGCTGTGCTCAACGCTGTGCATTACGGATAAAAATAGCCAGGGGAGCACACAGAGAATAAAGCCCACTGAGAAGCTTGGGAAAGGCTTGTTGCGGAAGAAAAAGAATTTGAACTATGGTCTAAACAATGAGTAGAGTTTACTTAGGTGGGGAATGATATTCCTGGAAATGTACAGAAGTTTAGAAGTAGAAAAGGGTCTAGGTTAAAAACAAATAGTCTGTTAAAGCTGTTTGGACTTGAGACAAAAATAGTGATGACAACTGTGAGCACTAAGAACTCCATGAAAGCCAATGGGCAGAGGGAGCATGCTGTGATGGCAGAAAGGAAGTAGATCTCAGTGCAGGCTTTTAAGACTACATTCACTAGCCAGGCAGTGGTGGCGCATGCCTTTAATCCCAGCACTTGGGAGGCAGAGGCAGGCGTATCTCTGTGAGTTCGAGACCAGCCTGGTCTACAAGAGCTAGTTCCAGGACAGGCTCCAAAGCCACAGAGAAACCCTGTCTCGAAAAAACAAAAAAAGAAAAAAAAAAAGGCTACATTCACTGAACACTGACTTCTCAGTGCTCTGGAAGCTGACAGAGCTGACAGGAGACACAGTAGAATATTAAATAAATCCTGCTGCAGGCCCTTTGTAGTTGTAAGAAAAAAAAACTACCAACAAGAAAGAACTTAATAGAGGAAGGAAAGAAAGTTAATCGAGGAAAGAGCTGGTTTTGTCTCACAGTATCAGAGATCTTAGTCTGTGGTCATTTGGTCGCATTGATTCTGGGACTGTGGAAAGTAAAGAAACATTATGGCTGGAAGCCTGGTGGAGTAAATTGAGCATATGGGGATGTACAGGGAAGGGGAGAGTGCTAAAGGCATTCCACAGTTACTGTTGTTGTCACACTAGGACCCACTTGTAGGCCATTCAGTATGAAGCCATCACTGTCTTAGTCCACTGATTAAGCTAGAGCCTTGTGATCCAGTCTCCTCTCAATTGCACCATATGATGGGAACTATACACAAGTTTGTAGAGGCTACTCTATCGTCAAATCTTCAAAAATCACTAAGGAATTGGGTTAATTAGCATTTTAAAGTCTAGTTTCTTGAGTTCTTTATATATTTTGGAGATCAGACCTTTGTCTGTTGCGGGGTTGGTGAAAATCTTCTCCCAGTCAGTGGGTTGCCTTTTTGTCTTAGTGACAGTGTCCTTTGCTTTGCAGAAGCTTCTCAGTTTCAGTAGGTCCCATTTATTCAATGTTGCCCTTAATGTCTGTGCTGCTGGGGTTATACATAGGAAGCGATCGCCTGTGCCCATCTGTTGTAGGGTACTTCCCACTTTCTCTTCTATCAGGTTCAGTGTGTTCAGACTGATATTGAGGTCTTTGATCCATTTGGACTTGAGTTTTGTGCATGGTGATAGATATGGGTCTATTTTCATTCTTCTACAGGTTGACATCCAGTTGTGCCAGCACCATTTGTTGAAGATGCTTTCTTTCTTCCATTG
>NW_026067912.1:15354447-15424263 GCF_014885135.2 Alexandromys fortis | reverse complement strand
GTCAGGACCACGGGGGGTGCACCCACCCACTGAGACAGTGGGGCTGATCTATTGGGAGCTAACCAAGGCCAGCTGGACTGTGACTGAAAAAATCATGTGATAAAACTAGACTCTCTGAACATGGCGGACAATGAGGGCTGCTGAGAAGCCAAGGACAATGGCACTGGGTTTTGATCCTACTTCATGTTCTGGCTTTGTGGGATCCTAGCCAGTTTGGATGTTCACCTTCCTAGACCAGGATGGAGGGAGGAGGACTTTGGATTTTCCACAGGTCAGGGAACCCTGACTGCTCTTCGGACTGGAGAGGGAGGGGGAGAGGACTGGGGGGAGGGGGAGGGAAATGGGAGGCTGGGAGGAGGCAGAAATTTTTTTTTCTTTCAATAAAAAAAAAAAAAAACCACTAAGGAAAATATAAGTTGTGATGAATTTGTGTTCTACAATATTTCAACCCAATTTCAAACCCAAACTATGTCTGAAATAGTTAGAAACTAAAAATTGATGAATGTGAACACTTTATAAAAATAATAATTTTGTTTTCAAGTGTAACAAGTCTTTCTCTGTCCTACCAGCCAGCTCCCAAATCAATAACATAGAGACCTTACTAAATATGAAACCTTGCCAATAGCTTAGGCTTGTTATTAACTAGTTCTTATAACTTAAATTAACCCATTTCTAATCATTCTTTCTGAACATTCTCTCTGTCCCCCAAATCTTGCCTAATTTTTTTAAACCAGTCACAGTGACACATTCTCACACATTGTAAAGGAATAGTCCACAACATTTAAGGAAGTACATTATCGTCAACTTGGTTAGGCAACAGTACTGTTATTCTTAAAAAACGATTAGAGAGCGGCTACAAACGGTCCCCGGGCGGGCTGGCGGAGGGAGCCCGCCATGAGGGCGGCTACAGGAGGGCACGCTTCCTTGGCCCACGGTGGCGGGAGGTAACAGACACGTAAACACAGGAAATAGCCATAAGTATTTATTAAGGAAGGGGGAGAAAGAAAGACAGAGAAAAGAGATAAAAGGAGAGAGGAGAGATAAAAGAAGAGAGAGACAGAGAAAACGCGTGCGCACGCTCGGGAAGGAAGCAGAAAGAGAGAGAGGGTCCCAAGATGGCGATGGGCGGGTCAGAGGTTATGGGAGTGGGCGTGGCTAGGGCAGGGACCCAAGATTAACAAGTACAAAGATATTTTTAAACACACATGCACCAGCAATATAACACCACATCAAACAACACAATACAATTCATTATGTTTTAGGAAACCTAAACATGTTGTGATAAAGACAGCAAATAAACTCTGGCATAAAAAAGTTTTATCTTATTGCTTTGATAAGTATTTTGTTTTAGTTTCTGTTCTTTACTCTGTTTTCTTTTTAATAAAAATTTCATTCAGAAGTATGTTCATAAATTAAGGTAGAGATAGGATGTAAAGTAGAGGTAGGATATCATGTAAGGCAGAGAAATGATATATCTCAAAATTGTCCTAGGGTCAGATTTTGCATTCTATTAGAACTGACAGATTGTTGTCATTAGAATACAATAAAAGGCACAGATGTTTTGCCACCAAATGATCCATGTGTAAGATGGGAGCTCATCCTTTGAAGCACCGCCTCTCAAGTATGGTGCATACTCAAAAATTTAACTGGAGATTAAAACCACATGACTTCCTAATGCAGTAGTTCTACTTGTGGGCACTGGAAAGAGCAGATAGCAGAGCTTCAAACAAATATTCATAGATCGGTTTTGAGTGAATGATTCCCAACCGACAAAAGCATGAAAACAACTTAAATGATCATTGGTGGATGAATGAAAGAACAAAATGTGGCGTTTAACAAAATGCTATATTAGTAAACTGAAAATGAGAGAATTCTTCTATATGCTACAACAGAAATGAACCTAGACAGCATTGAGCTGAAGTAAATAGAGTAGAGACACATGAGGTATATATAATAAGGCAGTGCACAGAGTTAGAATTCAAAATATTAGTTACCAAAGGCTAGGGACATGATAGGATTATTTAATGGCTGCAGACCTTCCAATATTAGTAATGGTTACACAATAAAGTGAATATTCTTCATTCCATTCAGTGGTAAGCTTTAATGACATGGGAATGTAGCTAAGTCAAAGATGCACACGGCCCTGGGTGAAATTCCAGCACCAATACAAATGAAATCATTATATTATAAATTATATGCTTATATGAGTACTATGCCTATACTCCATAGAGAAGTATTGCTGGAAAGGCATACAGAGAACTAAGGAAAATTCATAGGATCTGGCAAAGCTATCCTGAGTTTAGGAAAGGAAAAAATGATTACCCTGGGAGTGATATTGGAAGGAGATAAAGAAATCCGCTGGATGTGAACTTGAGTGTCTCAAAACAATGCTAGTGTCTATATCCTGAGCCAGGAAGACTCAGAAGAGCCAAAACACACACAGTAGTAAGCAACATAAACCCTTAGAGGATACACCCCCACATAAAAACACATGCAGGATTTTCCAGCTGAATTCTTGTTCACGAACAGCAGAGTTGATTACAAACAAGCCCTTTGAATTTGTTCTGAAATTGCTGTATGATTAGATGCAAAACACATCTTCAAAATTTCAAATAAGCCCAGAGAAAACATGGTCTTCTTATTTTCTCCACTTTTTCATATCTCATAGACAAGCCATAAAGTATAATAATTTCATAAAATTTCTTTATTACATAATTTGAATTTTTTTAGAAATATTCAAAATCCTAATCTTCACATATCATCTGTTTGAATAAGAAATTCTGGTTGTTTACCAATACAAACCACTTGAAAACACTCTGTTGGAACCCAATAGCCATGTATTTAGTGCACAGACTTGCAGCCATTTGTGCATGCTTCAGAAGCACAAGCTTGCTTCTCCGGTCCATGAAGCACTGCTTGAGACAATTGGACTGAGGAGCCATGAAACTACCCAAGACAGTTGATCCATATTGCAGAGAAGAGGGCGGTGGGAGCTAGCTGCTGGCAACCCATGTGAGGGTGTGGGTTCTCTCTTTAAATTTTTTTTAAAGTTATGTTTTCTTATTAATTTTCTGGGTGCATATTTGTATGTGTAGGTGCATATATCGCAAGAAACTTGTGTAGAAGTCAGAGGACAATTTGTGGAATTCAGTTCTTTCCTCCACTGTATTCTGGGGTTGAACTCAAGTCATTGGGATTAGTGGCAAGGGGCCTAACCGATTAAGCCACACACTCCTCTGAGGTCCCTTCTCCATAATTTTCTGTGGTCTCTTTTAGAACATAGTGATTCTGTTTCCAGAGCATGAGTCCTAAAAGACTATCATAAATGACCTAGCATCCGAGTCACGCAGCCTTGTTTCACCCAGTTCTGGATGAGAGTCGGACGCCTCATACTTCTCTGTGGACAAATGTAAGAGTAATGTTGTATGTAGGTGTATAAAATGGGACATTATTTCAACCATGTAGAGACAATACAACGCTGCCCAAGAAACTGGATAGCAAAAATTCAGATAAATTCAAATTTCAAATTCATTTAAGTTTAAAATGAATATCAAACTTACATGAATATGTTGAAGTAAAGACAATATCATGATTTTTTCTACTCTATCCATTCTCATGGTACCTTGAATTTTCTATATTCTAAGCACTTTGTTATTTCTGTCTCACAAGGTGGTTTTTGATAATTGTGGCTATGACATCCCTTCTTCCTATCTTTACTGGGGTGATGTTTATCTTGATCTTTAGCTTGAACTTGTCAAATAACAGCTATACTAATAGCTATACTAATAATATCAATGACAGGAAGTTAATTCAAAACCTGCCCATTAAAGGACTATTTTTCCAACATAATATCTCTAATGAGTATTTGAAAATTTCACATTATGCTCCCCAAACACACTCACTTCCCAGTCCTTCCAGGTCTGCCTCCCAAATCTTGTGACATCCCCCTGCCTAAAAAGGAAAAAAGAAGAAGGAAAAAAAGAACAAGTTCAATTTGTATTGGTCCCATATACTCACTGGAGCATGGTCAAACTCCCAGGACTTCTTCGCAAGCAGCGCCTACAGAAGCTATTAATTGTGGACAGCTATACTTCAGCATCCTTATCACAATTTTCAGGCATTCTCTTTGATGACTTTCAGTCTAAGCTGTTTCTGTTTCTGGAGGTAGTGGTAGTTGGCTGGGGGTAGGGACTGTCACATAGCTCAAGGACAAAGCTGAAAATAATTTTTTATGACTTCATACATGTATATAAAATGCACATCTTCCTGTGATTTTTCTTGAAGTCATTAATGAATGAGGGAACCAGAAATATGTAATAACAGACTGAAGGACTCAAGGACTCAATTCATTTGTGAAATTAATTCATAAATAGTTGTAAAATATACAAGAGTGTTCTGTAATCATATAGCTGATGAATGCAATTTATATTTTAAGGACAAAACTACTTCGATTTCTTCCAATTTTCTATCAGTTTCTATTTGTAAAACACTGAAAAAGAGTTGATTCAAAGGCCACATGATCTCCAAGGCTATCCATTTCAGTGAATGGACATTAAAAAATCTCATTATTGCTCATTACAATTATCTTCCATCATTTTCCTAAGTCTTTAAAAATTCATTTATGTGTGTATGTGTGCATGTGGAGATATATATGTGTGTGCAGGTGCATGAGCACATGAATATGCATGCAGGTGAGGGCTAGAGAAACTTTGGATGTCGTTCTCAGGAATGTTGACTCAGGGTCCCGCGTTGGCCTGGAACTAACCACAATGACTTGACTACTGAACCAAAGAAGGTTCTTTCTGTCCCTACCTCCTAAGCCTTGGGATTAAAGCATATACCACTACACCAATAAATTTACAAGGGTTCTTTTATCTTTACTAGTATTTTAACAACAGCAATAATAATTAGTGTTTATGTATGATGTATGTGTATGTGATATATGTGTGACGTGTATGTGTGTGATATGTATTATGAACGCAGACACACTTGTGTCATGGCACGTATGTGGAGGTCAGAGGACAACTTTTGAAAGTCAGGTCTTTCCTTCCACCATGGGTTTCTTGGTTTGAACTTGTGTCATCAAGCTTGTTTAGTGTTGTGTGACAGACTTTAAGCATGAAACACATAGAAAAGTGAATAAAAACATGTGCCAGCTCACTCAAGAAAAATAATCCATGAGGAACAAAGTAACAGTTATACCAGTGTCAAATTTTGTGAACTAACGAGTTTTTATTGGGGCTACTAACATGAGTATGGGAGAGGAGTTACTTACAAATAGCAGTGGTAACTCAAAAGCAAGTTAGCTGCATTGCTAAAAAGCCCATCTCAACATAGGTGAGGATGCAATAGAAGCTCAAAGCCTGGGTCTGTCCCTGCAGCCATGGGAAGTCTGAAGCTCTCCCTTCAGTCAGCCAGAGTCTCCTCCCCAGCCATTGCTTATGCCTTTGTTTACTTCTGGAGAGAGACCATGCAGAATCTTGCAAGTTTCCATTCTACCAGTGTAGTAATAGGAGCGGCAGGGCTGCATCCCCAGCACCCCAGCCGCCCAAGCTCCTGGTCGCCTGGCTAGCTTATGCCCCGAAATAACAACACACAAACTGTATTCTTTTAAACACTGCTTGGCTCATTAGCTCTAGCCCTTACTGGCTAATTCTGATATCCCGATCAACCCAGCTCTAATAAACTGTGTAGCACTGGTCTTACTGGGAAAGATTCAGCATGTCTGACCTGGCAGCTTGCTTCATCACGTGTGTCTGCCTCAGAGAGCAAGGCTATCATGTCTGCCTGGGAGAGGGGAGCATGGTGTCTCTAAGCTCACTTCCTCTTCCTCCCAGCATTCTGTTCTGTTTACTCCACCCACCTATGTTCTAACCAATAAAATGGTCCAACACAGTTTCTTTATTAGCCAATGACCTTCCTCCATCATCCCAGACTTTGACTTAACATTTAGTCCCTGACTCTCACGAGACTTCTAAGACCTTCTGCAGAGAATTTTCAGACTGGAGGAACAGCACAGAACAAGTGTTTTTACCCACTGAGCCATCTCAGCTGCCTTTTTACATGGGTTCTAAGGATTGAATTCGGTATTCCATGGATGTGAGACAAACATTTTATAGAATAAGCTACCCCCAACTCTCCAAAGTGCTCAACTGCCATTATTATTGCTTTAAACAAAGGGCCTCATCTTGGTTTTCTAATGATTTTCTAGTCAAAAGAGATGAAATTGCTTTAAAACTTTTATCTGAATCTTCTTGTCCTCCACTTCTATATTCATGAATAGGATGACTATTTTTCTTTAATAATAATAAAAAACCTATTCTTTATTAAGGTTCCAGAAAACCAATTTGCATTTGGGACATTTTGAAGATATACAAAGTAAATACATACATAGTAAATACGAAAGTCGATCATAAAGTAATTATTAGTACAAGATATTTCAAATTAAATAAGGACAAATATGATTTGTCACACTAACAAGTTAGAAGTTTAATGTAGCAGTCTACTTTTTTTCTGTTTTGTTTGCTTTTATACAAACATTATTCTGGAGCAAGGGAGCGTGTGTCCCCACTGTGCCAAAAATCCAGTGTGTGCAATGACAAGAAGAGAAGTCCAAGAGGAGAGCCAACATTTGGTACCTGAGCCGTATGGACAATCACATTCCCATCAATGGACAGAAAGAAGGTGGAGAACATTGTGGAAGTCCTGATGCAGATGCTCAGTTCTTCAGATGAACAGCAATGCACAAGCCAAGTCCTACATAAACAGGACTTTCTGGGTGGTCATCCTGGCAGCGTGAAGTATGATTCACTGATGTGCAGAGAATTAGGGATGACAGAGGCCCAGATGACCCTGTGAGGCTCAAATGAGACAGAGTCCAGGAGCAATAGTGACTCCAAAGAGAAACTGTGAATATTATTTTTATTCCGAGTCAAAAATACTCTCTCAGCAGGGAAGACAGCGTATTCTCGACCCACCTCTTCCTCTTGCCCATCAATAAACAGTTCTTCGTTGTATTAGGCTTGACACCAAATCCAATTTCCTCATTCAAATCTGTTACATCCAGTCTTGGTGGCCGGAATTCACGGGCAGTGCTTTTCTTATTTATTCTCCTCTCACTAGGAACTAAAATATTTGGATTACATTACCCTTGACAATGAGAGTTCTCCTGGTACAAACATGATCATGTTTAGCTGCCAAAAATCTCAGATACAATTTTGCAAGCCACGCGTGAAATTTGCTTAATACGTTGGCATCTAAGTTCTCATTACACATTTCCTTCTTGTGTGGAAAAAAAATGTGTTTTTATCTCATAGCAAACCCTAACTTAACCGTAAGCGCAATCATTTTTAATCATATGTGAAAGATGTATCAAAGCAGCTTGCAGGTATTTTTTTTTTTCAGTTTCAAGGATTGAAGTGATAAACACTTGGTCAAAAATCAATTGTGGGCACAAGAGTAAATGGGAGGCCAGACTCCACTCAGAGATTATCTGCATTACACATGACAAGGAAAACATTGCTGCTGAACTATAACATGGGATACTACTGCACATCTTAGTGGTTTCAATGTGTGTCCATGAAGTGGGTAGATTTGACCACAGATAATAGAGTGATGTGATTTTTCTTTTCTTGCATGTATATGTGTGTGGCACCCATGTTTTTATGAATGTTTTCATGTGTGTGTTAGTGCCCATGTGTGTGCATGCATGTACAAGCCAAAGAGGGACACTGAGTATCTTCTGTATCTTCTTTGACTGTGATCCACTGAATATAGTAAGGCAGGATCTCTCACTTGAACCTAGAGCTAAATCAATTTGGCCATTCAAGTTAGTCAGCTTACTATAGAATTCCTGGTCTCCATTTCTGCTATCTACTGGTGTGTGTGTGGGGGGGGCACCATGCTTACATGGCAATTATACAGAGGGTAAGGATCAGAACTATGGTTCTCATACTTGGGCAGGAGGGCTTTAGTCACTTCCAAAGAATAATTTCTGTAGTGTAAAGTAGCAGTGAGTCATTCATTGACTTCTTATTCCATTGTCCTTAAAAGAGCTGGAATGTAGTCTGTGAGTGTCTAAAGGCTGAATATGAAGGGTGAAGAAAGTAACTTTATCCTGAATGCATAAGAGAAAACTCCCTGTGACCTTCTAAGTAAAGTGCCACTACTGAAAGCCATCAACTTAAGTGTAAACCATCCACTTAAACTGTACGCTATTACTTGGGGACCAATCTAAAATTCTGTCACCATAGATTACACATATAAATAGCCATGTGTCATTACTATTCATTCTCTGTTATATAATAGTATGAGTGACATTCAGCCCTGCTGTGGGATAATGCTCTTGTATACTGTAAACTTGATGAGAATGCCTCACTGAAAAATGTACCAAGCCATGTGGCTAATCATAGATAAGAATTATATGTTATTTTAAGTTGTAAGAGCCAGTTAGTAATTAACCTGAGCAAAAGGCCAAGCAGTTGATAATTGATATGAACCCCTTTGTGTTTATTTGGAACTGAATGACTAAGGGACCAAGGGGGACAGAAACTTCCATCTACACAGCCCATAGTTTGCTGAGACCCCAGAGAAAAGATGAGTGACACTTTGAGTGTCTGGTTTTAACCTCAATGAGGATGCTAAATCTTTCAAGTTTGTTTTCAAATTTAAAAGCAAAAATATAAATTTTGCTTCTGGCACATCCATTGAAACCTATGAAAAAAATATATATATATATATTTTAATTTGCTTTCTTTCTCCTCTCCAGAATTTTTAGCCAAGTCCAATTTTCTAAAAGGGCCATCTCTATCAGTTTCTAAGAGCAGATCCTAAATAGTTGTGGCTTGAACAGCAGTGCCCTTATGACAAAGCTAAGAGAAATGAGTTGGATGACAGTTTTTAAAATCTCTTAAAAACAGATCTTTTTCTTTCTTTCTTTTCTTTTTTTATACCTTTTTTTCTCTGTTAAATTCCAGAGATTAAGGACTCCTTTATAGAAAGCTTTGGAAAGGACAAGAAGACCCATCAAGACTCCACTGCCATTCAGAGAAATTCAAGACAGCACTATTTCTGGTGTGGATGACGTATTTTTTCCAACATATTTTGACCACCTCAAAATTGGATATTGAGAAAAAAGATATGAAAAGCATTTCTAGCCAAGTGTAGAAATCCCAACAGTGTCTTAATAAATTCCGTACTATCTTCGCAAAGTAAGATTATCCCCCAGCTAACGTGTGAAGGGCTCATGATCCATCCGAGCTCTTAAAAAGCCTTTGATGATGAAAGCAAACTGGAGTGTCTGATCCCTTTTTTTCCAAAGTAAGCCTCCACCCTAAATTTCCAACCATAATACTAAATTTGGCAATAGAACAGTAAGCATAAAAATGCATTTTTCTCATGAATTATATTTTTCCCCTACTTTTCATGACATTTATGCAGGCCAACTTGAAATGATTGTTCGTAGATTAAGTAACAAAGGTGTTTTGTTTTCTTTCCACTAGCACACATTTTATTAATAAGGATTTGACCCAATAGAGTAAAGAAAAAAAATACGACTACTTTGTGGAAATAAATAGCATACTCATCTGAAGTAAATTATCTATTTCAAAGTTCCAGTCCCTGCTAGCATCCCAGTAAGTGATGTGTCCCAAAGAGAGAGGTTATTTCTTAGAAGAGATCATTTACCTCAGGTGGAAGAGGAACAAAGTCCTGACTCTTTACTAGAGTCTTATCTCCTACCTGGACTTGGGGACCCACTTGATAGCTATCACTATGACTCAATGGACCTCCAACAGTACTTGTGGTAAGATCTAGAGAATTTTTTGTTTAGCTATTTAATGGATATTACGATGTGAAGGGGGATATATATTTTTACTTTATGCATACGTATGTTTAACTATGCACTATGTATGTGCATAGATATATGGGTGTCTACAGTGGCCAGAAAAGGGCATTGGAGCCTCTGGAGCTGGAATTACAGGAGGCTGTGATTCATCCAATGTGAGTGCTAAGAACGAAGTCTTGGTACTCTAGAAAAGCAGCGAACACTCTTAGTTGCTGAGGCTTCTTTCTAACCCCCCCCCCCCGCCGGAAGAGTTGTTTTTTCAAACATAACCACAAAGCTATATTCCCACAAACCTCATTATGGACCTAGATTGCCAGGTCCCATAGTGCTTTGATATTTCTGAATGTGATTTCATGCAGGAAACTAGATGCTTAGCTTTTCAAAGAATATTTACTGTCATGGTTACTTGAAAGCTATTGTCCCACCTGTTTTCATTCTAGGCACAGAGTCTTTCTAAGTAACTTCCTTTTCCCAGGAAATATGAAAATCTAGTTTACACACAGAGGTGGAGCCCTTCTGAGTCCTCTGCTTCTTCTTCCCATTGCCCAACTTGTGTTCAGCTTGCTCCTCCTGTGTAATTTTAACCTCATATTTTCATATCTCTGGATTTGATATTAACTCAAGGCATTTATTGTTTTGCATGGATGTATTTTCTAGTTCCTCTACATGTAGGCATTTGAAAAAAACTCTGCCGTGGATTCTGAGCCCCTCCTTTTCCTAACCCTGAACCCCCAGACCATGATTCACAGTGTGAACACTCTTTTCCCCATACCGAATGGAAATTTGGCTTGAACTTAAAATCCAGTTTTAGGGACTTGAGGAAAAACAAGTTGCAATTTCTTTTTGTCACAAACACTCCCGAGTATGACCCCTGTCTGCTGTCCTGAAGTAAGATCTAAAAAATTCTAAAGACAGGGGGTTAAAAAGATGGCTAAGTGGTTAATAGCACTTGCCAGGAAAACCTGATGACCTGGAATCTGAATCCTAAAGCCATTTGAAATGGCCATGTACAGAGGAGAAATGAAGATGGTACACTAAACTTTGCATGTATGACCATGACATACTGTCTGTATCACGGACCCATTACTTCATGAGGTGTTGAGTCATCTATGCAAAGTTTTTGAGACTTGTGAGTATTTTTCTATGATTAAAAAAAACAATCTCTGAAGAAAACCCAAAGAGTACCAACAAAAATTTCCAAGAATGGATGAGGATCAGCTCTGACAGGGGTGGGATTCAGGTGTGATCCCATAGCTCATTGTAATTAAATTCCCTTGAGATTTGTTTGGATTGGATAACACTAGAGAAGGAAAGAATAAGTTCAGTGCAAACTCTACAAATAATGAATGTGCCAAGGCAGAAGAGATACCCTTTGGAACTGGCAGGTGAGGGAAGGTGCTGACCCACTTGTGGTGTGTCTTTGCCACCTGACCTTGGGAGAAAACTGTGGAACCCCCATTCACTGGACTATGAGTTTGTATCCTGTGAGAATGTCTGGAAGACACCAACTATTTTATGGAACCCGGTCCACCAATGGCAAAGGCAGGGGAGCAACAGGACTCTGGTGCTAACAGAGGCTGGGTTCAGCTCACACCTAATAGCTCCACCCCTGGTTACTAAGCCAGTGCAGGAAGAAGCAGGGGTTGGGTGGGGGGCAGGATAGGGTTGTGCATGGTGTGTGTTTTAGAGTGAACGTTCTAAGCTCATCCTCGAGGAATTGCAGAACTATTCAGTGGGGTGACGGAGGTTTCTACAGTTCTTGAAGAGCATGTGGAAGAGGTCAGAGAAACAAACACTCTGGGAGACATCTTGTGACTCATATTAGCCCTCCAACCTGTGTGGTCCAAGTGGGAATGCTAGATCCATCAGGAGCTGTCTATGTGCTGGTCAAAAGCAAGCTTGATGACTATGTTGACCCTATTACCAACTCCTTCCTCTTTACAAATGCTGAAAACAAAAGTATTCTTGGTTACTGCTAGGTGGTTGCCATGTAACATAGCTTGAGTCAATGAGACTCAAGATTCTTGTCAAAGGCCAGTAGCAACAACTTGTGAGAAGGAAATAGGTCCTTTATACTTGTCGTATTCTTTCTGTCTAAAATGAGAATGTGCTGGCTGGAGCTGTCACAGTCATTTTGTGATCGTGAGATCAAAGGAACATAAGATAATTGAAAAAAAAAGTCTTTAAGTGTCCTTAACATCTATCTGCAGGAACCCAAACAGGCTCTTGTAGTCTCAGTGTATCTGAGAAAACTTTTTGCCTCTTTTCCTTTCTGTTCATGCACAGTGTATTAGATTCTACACCAATGTGCTTTAGAAGATGTAAGATCATCCTAAATGCATCACCTCGTGTTTCTTAAGTGATGAGAGAAAGAGTTGGGGTAGGGGAGAGAAAGTCCACACCTATCACTGAATCTAAAGTTTGTTTTTTTCTTCTTGCTGGGTGGCCAGAGAGCTCCTCGCATCATCTTGTCTCTGCTCCCTCACACTCAGGATACAGGCACATCCAGCTATGCCCAGCTTTTATATGGTGCTGAAGATTTAAGCTAGGGTCTTCTTCCTTAGTCACAGAATCCTCTCCCTGCCCAGAATATCATGATTTTGCCATGTGCTACTTTTTATTTCTCTTCATTTTTTATAGCAGAGGAGTAGAATTGGAGATAAAAATGTCAATGTGTTAATGAATTTGGCAGCAATAAAAGTTCTCGTCACTTCTCTAAGTTGTAAAACAGAATAAAAGTATCTTTTCCCTAAGGCTTTGGAGAGGTTATATGAGAAGCACTGTGAAGAGGAGTTTGAAAGCCCTGGTGGCCCATTTACTTTTGACTGTGACTTCCTACTTACACACTCACAATCCCTCTTCAGTAATCAAAGCCTTTCAGTGTACAAACATATAAAATATGGAAATATCTAGGTAAGATTTACTGAAAATCAAACACAGGGGAAAGTTGCTGGTTATGTGAGGGGCTGGTGTTTGTACCTTGGTGCATCCAAGCCAAAGCTGAAGTTTTCCCGATATGCACAATAGTCTGGAAGTAGAAAGGGTTTTTATAATCATCATTATTATTTTAACCCAGCCCCCACCTCTCCTTAACTGTATAGGGAAGGTTGATACTGCAGACGTGTATATTATTCAAAGAAAAGAAGATAGATTGCAATCTTAATTTTTCATGTCATTAGAGACATCGAGTATTCATTCCCTGTAGATAAAAGAAAGAAAGGCATAAAAGGAAGAGGGTTAATGTGGCTAAAGGGTAGTGGACCCATGCTGGGTGGAAACATTGGCACCTTGCTTTTTCCAGACACCCTAATTAGCATAACACTATCCAGATGGCCATACTGAAAAGATTCCCTTCCTGGGGAAAGTTCTGGGTGGGGTGGGTCACTGTGATCAGGGGAGACTCTGCAGCTGCATGAACTCTGGCTTACCTTGGAGAATCACTAAAATCACTTTGTTTGCACAGAATCTGACAAACCTCCCAGGAGTTGTTCTTAAACACACAAGCAAACAACAAGATGTGGCCATGGGTTAGTTCCTACACCAGCAAACAAGAGGAACCTGCTAGAGGCCTCTGGACAGTCAGGAGGTGTAAGATTCCAGCTCTTGATGGAAGTGCTGAGTTTTCAGTTAGTAAGCCACAGGACAGCTGCATAGCTTTCTCTTCCAGCCAGAACCAGTTCTCTGACCGATTCCCGCTCACGCTGTGCCAACTGATAAATATTTTGAGTGTTGCCACTGCTTTGGGAAGGACTGTTGGCGTTGAGGAGATCCCCTTGGCAGACTAAGAAAGGTGGATGTGATCAATAGACCAAAGGCATCTAAGTGGAGTGATGATGGGACGATGTGAAGACTGTCCATCAGGGGCTTGTGGTTGTTGCTATGGATACTTCTGTGTAGTAGATTCCTAAGCATTCAGTGAGTAATATCTGATTCAAGTTTACTCAAGAACTTAGGCTTCCTCGTGCCAAGACTGCTCAGATGCACACCAAAAATTGCTTTCTTGACTAATCCATTCATTGAGAACTATTTACTGAGCTCTTTCTTTTTGCCTCATGTTCAGAGACTAGAGACTAGGCGAACTATGAACAAATACATTGTTTTGGAGTGTTACATTTTAGAATGTCTATAGGTAACTTGTTTAACTTACCAGCTTTCTACCAAAGGAAAGAAGCCAAAAGATTATAAGCACAATTTCCCAACTGAAGATTTTCTAAGAGACCTTTGGGTAGCATCAAAATTCCACAGAATTACTTTTGCTTTCAATATCCTTTTAAGAAAAAGAATCAAGTCATTAATAGTGCAGCAAATAATGATAAAAGCACATTCAGAAAGTTTAGCAGGAAAAGATCCAATAAGGAAAGCCATAAAATCTTGGTCTGATTTTTAAGCCATTGGCCACATTATTATCTAGGACAAATCACTGCTAAAAAGACAGTGGTTAATAGGAAATAGACAACAGTTTCAGGAAATAGGATGAATCTGACCTCATCACTAATTAATTAAGTGAAATTAAGCAATATTTAAGCAGTACAAGCCTAGGTTTCCTAATCAGTAGTGACAGTGATAGTATCTACTTCCTAAGGCTTCCTGAAGATTAAATTTTCAACCAGACACAGTAAGACACTAATTAAATATTATCTATAATCATAAAATAATGGTGTGACCAAATAATAACATGATATAAAAGAAAATAACAGATCCTGAAGTGCAGAAGGAAAAATATCTCAAAAACTAAATTTACAGATGAAAAAGTATTTGTCCAGAATTCATCCTTCCAAAACCTGGCATTCCCAATCTTGGGATTTTTGTCTGCTTTTGTCTTAATGTTTGCCAACTGCAAAAGCACAGAGCAGTGAAAAAATGGGAAAGGAACGAGAGGTCATCCATATGATGTTATGAAAGGAGACTCTAAAATCCACTCACAAATAAATAGAGCTATGGGCTTGGTATTCTCTGCCACTTTTAGGTCCAACTGCACTGGTTTAAATTAAGGTGTAGATTTTTAGAATGGAATCAAAGAAGTAATGGTAATAAAAACCTGTACAATCTTGGTGACAGAAGAATTAACTGATTCCCGTTAGGAAAAATAGTTTCTCACAATTCTCAAAGCTACCCAGAAGCAGGTTATGTCAATTTTGAAAGATAACAAAAGAGGAAGGAAGCACAAAATTTATCCACTTTGGGATAAATTCTTTATATTATTTTCTTATAGCTGTTACATTTTTATAAATATTTTCAGAAGTTTCTTAGATGTACAAATTAATAAGGTACCATGAAAAATAAAAAAAAAAATTTAAGGTACTCAAATTGTATTCAAGCATATTTAACCATGTTAACAGCATTAAAATATTATAAGCACAATCAGAACATTAAAAATCACATAGTCCTGGCATTTATATTTTATATTAAAATATTATAAGCACAATCAGAATATTGAAAATCAAATGGCACTGACATTTATATTTTGCACAGCATTTTCTTTCCATAGTACAAAAATTTACATTTTCTTTGGAAGGATCTTTTTTATGAATAGTCAGATGCCCACTAACCTAGTATACCACAAAAGAAGCATTCGTTCAATCCATACATATCCATAATTAGGTCACTAGGTATTATAGATTCATACTTCTACTTCAGTCTAATGGTTAGCATGTAAACTATGGTCCAAATTGATGAAAAATGACCATAAGGAATACATTTTATGTAATACTCACCAAAGATAAATTTATGTACACTGGCTATTTGTTTTACACTCTGAAACTGTCTTGAACTAATCTTGTGTTTTCAGGATTTTTTTCTCTTTGTATGCGTGGTCCCAGGTAGGTCAAGATGAACTCAAATACACTGTGTAGCTGAGGATGACCTTGACCTCCTAGTCCCACTGCATCACTCCCAAGTGCTAAGGTTATAAGGCTGGGCCACCCTCATTAGCCTGCGTTCCTAATGGAAAAGTGGTACGTCAGCCCATAAAATGTGGTTAATGTTGACAAACAGCCACTGGCGAACGTCTAAAATGAAAAAGCAAGATTATCTGAAAGAAGTCAAAGAAGTGATTATAAAAACTTATTTGAGATCATGATTATATTGTCATAAGATCAAAGTTTATGAGTCTGTGACACTAATCTCCTACATCAAAGGAGCTGAAAAGAAAACGTAATTCACACATTTTTCAAACTTGTATCAAGCTACACAGAATCGATGGTGTTCAGAGCTACACAAAATTGAAACTATAAGTGAAAATTTCTAACACTTGAAACCCTATCCTCTGATTGGACTTATGAAAATAGACTCCAAACCTCCACTTTCAATGATAAACTTTCATGGACTGATATTTTCTTTTCTTAAGGACAATGGTCACCAAGAATTCAGACCACGGAGCCCAAAGCAATCCCCCCTTCCTGTCATATTCAAAATATGTGCATGGCCTTAGGATACACACACACACATTTCCTTGATCTGAGCAAATCATCTTCTAGCTCTTAGCCTAGCTCACCAGCATGAAATCTGCAGCACACACTTGCAAATGAAGACAGATGTGAGCAGAGGAAAAGTCCATGCCTGGTTCTCATAAAAAGATCTCAAGTCGCAGGCTGGTGGTGTTTTCTCCTTAAAAGGTAGCAGAATTCACAATTACAAAAGCTTTCATGGTGGGAAGTTGCATAATTCTCCCCAGCAGGCCCTGTTAGAAAAGAAAACTCATCATTTTCTCCTTTAATAACCCTTATTTGCCAGCGCATCCGTTTCCGTTGACGCATCCCTTCCCCCCACCCTATACTATTTCAAATCGGGAACTGAACAGTGCAAAAAGGAACACTTTATAACTAGAGACCATAGCATACTCTCTTTAAACGTTGTGTCACTTGGATGGAACATGTGATTGGAACGAACTGCTGAGCTTCCAGTATGTCCCGGGGCTGTGGTGAGCCGGACACTAAGTTAATCACGTAACTGCTTTTCATTTGAGATAATTGCATCCTTGTTCCGTCGTACTCTTCTCTTCTCTTCAAGTCCCCTTCTGACTCTTTTCAGACTCTGTGACATTTGAAACTTGCTCAAGTGCAACCCGTCTCCAAGGCTCTGTCACGAGCAGGCCACTAAGGGGAAGAGTTTGAGTGGAGCACAAGGAGTCAGACAGACATGTTGCACATTTATTTGTCTGTTCTCGAAAGGTCACACTCTGGGGAAAACAAAACTAGACGATACCAAGTAAACTCCCGAATTAGCGTTTTCTTTTCTGGGTCTCTGGAACCCTTGCCAAATGAAAGTAGGATGTGTGATCATGGGATCCTGGAAGTAGAGATGGGCAGGGAGAAAAGGTCATGTTGTGGCTTTACAGTTCTTTATTAAAAGGTATCCAGGGACACTCAGTTCCCAAAGGCAGTGCAGGACACAGCTCCATCCTCTTCTTCCACGATGCCTCCGACTGGGAAATTACGGTTTTCTACGAGTGGATCTATGCATCCCCTTCAAATAGGAGACACAGAAGCCAAGCTCTAACAACAGTGAATGGCTACTGAACTCTCCTTGTCTTCTTAATTATGTCTGTTCTTGATACTGCCAGCCAAGCAAAATAAAGTGGATTTTAAGTCACAAAACCAATAGATGACAACAGAGTTTCTGCTCATGTCATCTGCAGGAAACGGAGGTGGCTGGGGCTTGGCATATGGAGCCGAATATAGTGAGTAACAGAATAAAGCCTGAGGTTGGGAGGGAGGGACAAAAACACTCTTAAGTGAAGAATCTAAAAAATACATACCACAGTCATCAACAGGATCTGCCCACATCCCTGTGATTGTGTGTGAGTGTGTGGATTCATGCATCTCCCCAAGGCATATCACCCACCTGTCACCCACAGGCCACACTGCCCAGGAGCCTGGGAATGAATCTCTGCAATCACTGGGGGCCCTGATGTTTGAAAGTCTTCTGAGAGATTAGTTGCAAGGAATGGGTGGCAGAACTCTCAGTAGAGGACAGCTTGAAGTCTGAGAAGTGAGACTCTTGCATCTCCCTGCCTTTCTTGCACTCAGAGGTAAAAAAAAGGGGGGGGAGTAGTAGGATCTGGAGACTTGGGACTGGATGCATTCCTATGTGTGAGCACAGAACAAGCCACCCACAGCTGGTCTTGACCTACAGCAATCAAGTGTACTCTCTGGAAGGAGAAAAAAATGTTGTTCTTTCTTAATGTGTGATTTCAAAAAGAGGGTATCAGGAAGCAAATCTTCTTTTCTTCCACGTGGACATTTTATTCTGTGTTTCTCTCGTCAGTTGTCTTATTTTTTTTTGCCGTGGGAAGGGTAGGTCTTTGCCTTAAATGCAGCCCTTCTTCCATATCTTTTTGCGTCCTCTCTCATACATGAATTACAATGCACGTTCAGGTGTAGGTAACTGGCAGAGTAGGACTATTCAATGCACCATTTTAGGGGTTCAGAAAAGGAAAGAAGCCTCCAGAACTGACCTTCACAGTCAGCCATTATCTGACCTTCTGTTTTTCTATGACACATACACATGTTTAAGATGTGGTTGTTGTTCTTATTAACAGTCGGATTAAAAAAAAAAAAGCTGGAGCTGAAGGGATTTCAAGAGAGTGAGAGACTCGGTGGTGTCTCAGTAAATTAAAAGTAAGCCCAAATAACCAACAGTACCATTCACTCAAAAAACCTGTTGTTTTTTCACACCATGTGGACTGTAAACAGACAGGTAGACTAGACGACAAGGGCGTGTGACCTTCAAAGGCCGGCCACTGCTGCTCCGGATCTAACAGTTAGGCACCACGTCCCTAAGCTTTCATAACCTCTCAGAAGAGGGCCACCATCTGTTGACCAGGTGTCCAAACAGGAGAACCTGTGGTGAACATTTCAGATACAAATTGTAACACTCCAAACTGCAAAGCTGGGAAACTGAGCGTTCCTCCTTGGTGGGTTACTGGCCCCTTTGTGTATGAGGTGAACATAATGAACTTGAACAAAACAGCCCCTCACAGTTTGGTATGCAGTGTGCAGACGTCCAAGCCTACTAGAGCCACTGCAGAAATCCTAGGCTACGAACTCTTCTACAGGAAAAGCTCCAGGAAGCCTCTTCCAGCACATTTAAAATACTTGATTTGTTTGAGAGACGATGATGTCATGGCTCCTAACTTTGAGAACATGCCGCAAGTTGAGATTTCCTAATGTGGAGTAACTTCTCCATGGTAAACAGTTGATATATATTTGTTGAGTGGTTAAAAAAAATTTGGTTTGCAATATCTATATCATATAAATATATACATTCCATACAAAAGTAGTTTAGATTAATTTGGTAGATTTTGAAGAGCAAGAGACATTTGTATGCTCAGAATCCTCTAGTTCCATGAAAGCAGATGTAAGTTCATGGTAAGACCTGGCTGGTCAGAGTATATTATGAATCCAGAAATGAGCAGACAGAAATACAGGATATTGTTCATATAAGAAGAACATAGTCACATTTTTATTCAGATTTATAATCAGCAATTCCTCTCCCTGTGCTAAGTAGAAAACTACTCTCTCTTGTAATGATGCCAACATTCTGAACGTGAAAGATGTAGGCTTGTTACATAACCAGAAAAAAATCACTTTGCAGATGTGATTAAGGTCACAGCCCTTGAGATTATTCAGGATAATCCTAGTAGGCCTGATGAAATTACATAAATTCTTAAAAAGCAAAAACATTCTACTAGCTGTGTCAGACAGAAAGCATGATACTAAGAGAGGGGTCAAAGAAATGTCACAGCTCTGACTCTAAAGACAGAGATTGGGCTGGGGAGGGGGAATATAAGCAGGCTCTAGAGAATAGGGAGATAAAGGGAATATGTACGTTAGGATCATAAGGAGTAAATCAAGTGTCACAAAGCTTTGTGAACATCTTACTTTTATCTATCAGACCTGACCTACAGAAACTACATTCATAGATACTTTCTCAGGCAGTCATGAGAAGCCAGTCCTCACCTGAAAAATGACAGGTGGTACTCCCTGATCACAGGCAGGCTCTGAAGCCTTTCACAGGAATTCTCTCCAGCCCCACAAATTGGTTAGCAGATCCTAATCTTCACAGTGTTTATCAGAAAGGAAATGGAAATGACCTAAGGTTTTTGAAGCCAAGCTGTCTCTCTGGATTTCAAGCCCTTAGGTAGGGGACTCTCCAGGAAAGTGACCATGGTGTAGGCCAGATCTCAGGACATTAGATGGTTTAGAGGCACTGAAACTTTACTGGATAACCCCGTGTGTGTGTGTGTGTGTGTGTGTGTGTGTGTGTGTGTGTGTATACTCATGTCTTAGTACCTTTATGTGAATTCATGTGTTCACACATATAGCTGTATAACATCTTTGGGTGGGTCAGTGTCCTTTTAGGGCCAAAGTCAAACCTAAAATATTCCTAAAGCTTGAGGGAACATTTCATAGTTTCCCATATCATAATAATTACTTTTAATAGAATTTCATATCCCTGTTATTACATCTTCCATCTGATGGAGATCACACCATAGGCAGCAATCACAGGGCCAGAATGAAAGACTCCTCCACAGAGACCTATTGGCAGTTGATAGTTGCTGGGGGAAAGATGGTCTGTGCCTTATGTCTTACCAGACGTACATAGCCACTTGTAAACGATCCGTGCTCCAGGGGACAGCTCCACACTCATGACCATGAGGTGGTCCTAGTTAAACTCAATGGGTCATAAAACAAGAACACCAACAAAATAACAGAATGGTCAAAGAATTATTTTTTTTAAAGAGTAAATGTCTTTTAACCCTTATCAGAGAAGCTTCTTGTGGTAGATAGCAATTAACAGAGTCCCTGAGTCAGCGTGCAGACACGAGTGCACAGCCCTGATTTAGACATGCACATCACACACATCCCAGAAAGGCACAGGGAATTTGGAGGAGATGGAGAGAGTGTAGGGGTCAAGAGTGGAGGACGACTGGATGACTTCAGGAGTGCAGTTTTCCAGACGCAACAGAGCAGTTGCACACCCGAACTCAGAGCAATCGTGCTGGGTTTTGATTGCTACAACGTGCCCAGTATCAAGCCAGACAGAACCCTACAGTGCAGAGGGAGAAGCAGTACCACGCCCAACCTCCAGCTGAGGAGTCACTGGTATCTGCTAGCTGGTGGGAGAGGGAGAACAGCTTTTCTTTAACGACTTGACCCTGGTAGGTTGACCACATTCCAGGGCAGGTTCCACTCCCGGGAGTGGTTGTGCAACCCAAACTAGATGTGAAGGGGGTGAGGGAGAGGAGAAAACTCAAACCTGGTGAGCAGAGAGATGAGGGTGGGGAGGATAGATCTGGGAGGAGTTGGCACTGTGTGAATATGAGCAAACGCAGTGCATTTCTCCAAGAATTAATAAAATCATTATATTTAAAATAGGTTAAAGAATGATCAGGAGAAAGAAAGGAAACCATGAGGTTTCTGGAGGTGGGAGGCATCTCCCTTCCTAAGCTCCACAAGTACATATACTCTCTGGAACTCAGCAAAGTCAGGAAGACATGCATTGTTAGTATTTGCTTTCCTCCCTCCATCCCTCTCTCCATCCCTTCCTTCAGCTCCTTTTGTTGCAGCCTTTTCTCCAACTGTTGTGTAATTTCAGATTTCTAGTCTCAGCAGCAGGCCCCTTCCAGTAAACCACTAAGAAATCCTTAGCGCAGTGGTTTTCAGCCTGTGGTTTGCGAACATTTTGGTAAAGTTTTATCTCCAAAGTGCTTTGCATTACAGTTCGCCACAGTAGCCAATTTTCAGTTATGAATTAGAAAAGAAAAAAAAAACAATTTTATGGTTGGGGGTCACCACTGCATGAGGAAATGTATTAAAGGGTCGCAGCATTAGGAAGCTCAAGAACATCTGCCTCAGGGCACAATTGTGACTGTCGTCATTCTAGGAAAGAATCATGCCAAAGAAGAAACGTCTTACTAGCTTGGATGGAGAGGAGCTGACACTTGAGAGCGCTCACATAGATGAAAACTCTGAATTTAGTGTTAGTGGAAAGGAGTATTTGATTTCCTAGTTGTACAAACTCAAAAACATATTTCTGACCCAGTTTCCTAGAGCTACCCTGGAAGGAGTGGAGATACATGCCACGTTTGTTTATACAGGAAAATGTCAAACCTTTCTCAGCTCCTGACACACGTGAGAATGAATAAATGATGACGCGGAGGAGAACACAAACGGAATGCATCGTAGCTGGCGCTGCTGGGAGCACAGTGAACTTGAGCGTATACGTGCCGTATGATTTATTTGGGCGGACGAAAAAGGCAGATGGCTTTGCTCAGAAATCTTTGAAATGCCGCGTGTTTTGGAGATGTAGACACTGATTTGATAAGCAGTCCCTGGCAGAGTGAAGTTGCGAGTCCCGAACGTTGCCATCATCTCCTAGGAGTTTCTGCTTGCCCTCCATGTACTTTGTTTTCTTTTAGAAGTTTCCCAAAGAAAATAAAACCAACAGTCTCGGGGGTTGGTAATCTGAGTCCATGGAGGACTCAATCCAGTGGTTTTGCAGTGTTCTTGCAAACAACTGGAGTCATCGCAGGCTGCACTCCTACGTAAATACGGCCTGCTGGGCGAGGGTTCCAGCATCACACGGAATGAGTCACTGTTGTTTATTTATGCTCTCTTTTTCGAGCTATCTCCAGAGAAAGAAACCTTTGGCGGTCTTCCCAGCTCTTTTTCATAAGCTCTCTCCTCCACCCCCTTCCAACCAGGCGCAGCAGCCCTCGTGCTTCCCAGTAGGTGCCTCTGGGGCCTCTTCTTACCTCTTCTCTATGTACTATGGCAGCGATTTGGCCATAGCGCAGTCTCTAGTATCTTTGGGACTGTTGCTTCGTAGTGAAGTTGCTTTTAGTTTTCACTCCTTTCCTAAGCCATTTGTTAGATGCTTATTGGTGGTATGTCATCTTAGCAGATCTTCAATAGATAAACTCTGTGCTGAAAAGTTTTCATCTCCCTGTCTCCTACATGAGGCCATTGGGGTCCTGTGGAAGCTGGGAAAAGTCTTGGAAAGGATCATGCCCCCCCCACCTCAATCAGGAGAATCATCAGGGTGTGTTTGGTAATGGAAATGGAGAATTAGATCCTTGAAAGATGTTGTGTTCAGGAGAAAGGCATCCGTCCTTCTGAAACACATTTTGAAGCTATTCCTCGAGGAACTGTGCAGATGGGAAAACACCCTTATTTGTCTATGAGGTGAATGTATTTCAGGGAGAAACAAAGAGACAAATGACCAAATTACCCTCCTGACCTGGTCCCAGTTCCCTTTCATGAAAATATTATCAACTTTCCTCAAGATCGTAACAAAACACTTGACAAAAGCAGTCACAGGAAGGGTTTATTTGGCTCATTGTTTGAGAGTGTATTTCATCATGGCCAGGAGCATGCTGGTGGCAGCATGAGGTTGCTGGTCACATTGTACCCATGTTGAGGAAGCAGAGAGATATATTAATGTTAGCGCTCAGCTAGCTTTCTCGTTTTTATTCAGTCCAAGACCTCGGACCATGGAGTAATGCTAACAATGAACATAACTGAGTGGTTCTTCTCACTCCGATTAACCCAACCTAGACAACTGCTTATAGACATGACTAGAGGTCTCTTAGGTAAGTCTAAGTCCTATTACGATGACAAGTAGTATTAGCTGCATGTTTTGCTTGCTTAGTTAGGGTGATAACTAAGAGACAACCATAGAACCTGTACCAAGCTTCATTAGTCTTCTCTAGCAATGAATGTTAACAATGGAGAACTCCTTTGTACTGGAAAGCTTCTTTTTCTTCCAGGAAATCTTAAACCTATTTTTCTTTTTTACTGGTAAGCTGTTACTTCTCAGTCTACTTTTTCTTACCCACTAAAAGCTACATTTTCCCCCATTTTCTGCCATTGTCTGTTCTGTTTTGTCCTTTCTGACTTTAAATGCTACCGTGATGCTTCAATATGGTAAGTTCTATCTCTGTTCCTGAAATCCAGGCACTGTATCCAACAAGCCGCTAAAAACCTTCACCAGAATACCTAAAAGCACCCCAAACCAACACATCCAAGCTGAATTCCTCCTCTCCTTCTGGAAACAATCACCTCCTTTACCGGAAGAAGGACACTGAGGTGGTGGGGAGGAGTGGGAGGACGAGAGTTTCATCATCGCTAGCTCACGGGTTAGTTCTTTCTTTCTCCAAGCCTCAAGCCCATCGTTCACTTTTCTCTTTCTCTCACACTTTGTTTCTGAGTTTCTATAAATCTTACATCCTTTGCTTCAGAGAATTTTCAGTACTGACCACAGGGGCAGTTTCTGCCACCACTTTCCCATTCTAAACTGCCTCATGGGCCTTCTCTCTAATACGAATTCTAGTCCCACATTCTCAACCAGAATGGGGCCATTATAACACACAGACAAACTTCTTAGTAAGTGAATTAAAGTCTTCCTTTCAAAAGAAAAGACAAACCTTCATCTAATTTTATCTTGCTCCCAATTAACAGCTTGATCTCATTTCTTTATTCTTCCCCATTTTCACATTTTCAGCCTAACTTGCCTTTCTTCACTTGTACTCTTCCTCAAGGTCTCTGTTCTCATTTAGTCTAGACTACCTCTCCACAGAGTCTATATGGCAACATCTCAGCTAACTCATCAAAATGACGAATCCCCTCCTCCACATTTCCCTTCTTCTTAGGTTGTTAATTTATATTACATCATCTTCTTATATTGTTATATTATTCTCTTGAACCCTTTGACATCTAAAGTCTTATATGGTAGAGTTATCCTAAAATGAAAGACTCATTAAGAAAAGCATTTTTGATTCTCTTATTCACAACTGTTCTCTAAATGCCAGTTTCGTCTTAGTGCCTAGTATGTTATGTGGCTCATAGAATGAACTCAAAAATTTGGATATTGGAAAGAAGATAAATGAATTAAGGAATAAAATTAGAAAAGACCCACAATTCCATGCTGAATTACAGGGTCAGTATGCTTATATTTGCTTCTGTAATCAAGAATTAAGCTAAGAAGGACAATGCTTAATTATAAATATGTTTTTCAAAGTTGACATTACCAGTCAGAAAACTCAGTTCTCATGTTCTTTACTCTAGCTCCACCATGTCCTACACAGGTAAGAATCATCACTGGCTCAAGGCAACCAACACTTCACCTTATGACACTACAGAAAAGAACAGAGTTGAAAGGTGATCATGACTTCCGCTTCTCTGCCTGCCCAGGAGATAATGTTAAACTTTAACTGTTATCCAACAGAATATGTTATTCCATTTTGCTTCCATTTAATACTTATCCACATAGAAGCCATCATCTAAGTAAAGGTTGGATGCATATATATCAGAAGTCTTGGGAATGAGCAAGAAAATAATAGATGACAAAATTAGTAAAAGAAAAAAGGGGGTGTAAGAGGAAGGGAGCACTTCATTGTGAACTGCTTGGATATTTGTGAATAATACTCCATTCCTTAGTGACGAAAGGACTAAACTTGAAATTTTTAAAATATCTAGCAGTTTGTGCTAAAATAATGATGGACAAAATTGATTCTTGATGATAAAGTGTTTTTCCCCCAACTAAATTACTAATAGCAAGAAACATAGGTAGGGTGTGGTGAACCACCCCTTTAATCTCAGCTCTCAGGTGGCAGAGGCAGGAGGAATCTCTGAGATTGAGACCAACTTGGTCTACAGAGGGAGTTCCAGGACAGCCAGGGATACACAAAGAAACCCTGTCTTGAAAAAGAAGGAGGAGCAGCAGCAACAACAACAACAGCAGTAACCTGTAGACTTTAATCTCACCAACCTGCCTGAGATGTGCATTGAGATTCAGATATTGCGTGGTGACTGTAACAGTGACTGAGACAGGCACATCTGAGAAGATTTGAGTGAGATCGAGCCTATGATGTAAGTAAAATGGCTGATATCAATGTGCTAATTTCTAGGTGACTTGTTGTGAAGGAAATCTAACTGAGACAACTGTTCTCTAACCACCATTTGTGATGAGACTATTGACATGCAAGTCCAAAGATTGGGGGTGGTAGGGGAGCAAATGCTAGTAAAATGACCAATATTTGGATCCATTGAAGGGATTAGAGAAAGGAGACCACAGATAAAAGGAAAAGGCACAAATTAATCAAGAAATTGATTTGAAACAGAAAGAAAATAGGACGAACAAATGAAATAAAATTACCTAAAACTCTGAGTTTTACTGCATTTGGAGCTGATGTGAAAAAATATCAGAAACAATGTACTACCTTCAGGAAAGAGGTTGAATTAACTCATAGTTTTAGAAGTCCAAGAGTTTGTATTCAGTTCACTATGGTGAACACTCTACGATTATAGGGTCATATAGCAACAATGCATGTACACACAGACAGACAGACAGACAGACAGACACACACACACACACACACACACAAGTGCAAGAGAGAAAGGAAGCAATGGACCATGGAGGGTTCAAGCTCTTTTTATAGTAGTCTCTCAAACAAAAAGCAAGCCTACTTCTATTGATCCCTTCTAAGGATAATTCCTCCTAACATAAATAAGCATCATTGCAAAAGCCCTGTGGTCTTATAACACTGTCACAGTAAGAACCAAGACTTACCATGAATATTGGTAGAAATAAACTATATTCAAAACACAGAAGTCTCTGACTGTGGAATAATGCTCTTGTACACTGTAAAGATTTGTTACTCATACTGGTTTAATAAAATGCTGATTGGCTAGTAGTCAGACTGGAAATATAGGCAGGGCAACCAGACTAGGAGAATTCTGGAAAGAGGAAAGGCAGAGCTGCAGTCACCAGCCAGACACAGAGCAAGCAAGATGAGAATGCTTTGTTGAGATACAAAACTTGGCTAAACGTAGATAAGAATTATAGATTAATTTAGGTTGCAAGAGCTTGTTAATAATAAGCCTGAGCAATAGGGAAACAGTTTATAATTAATATAAGCCTCTGTGTATTTATTTGGGAGTGAACAGTTGCAGGACCAGACACTACAGAAGCTTCTGTCTATAACTGGTTAGCAATTCATTCAGTGTCTAGTTTAAATTCCCCACACTGAACAGTTAAAGAAGAAAAGAATTAGATGTGTGCAGTAAATATCGTAAAAGCTGCCAGTTTTAGGATAGGGGTTAGAAGTAGGGCTTTCCTCTGTAGGCCTTCTCATCAGAATGGCTGTGAGGTTTTAGCTAGGAATCCATTTATTTTACATCCTCCTTATTAGAAATACATAGCTGAGATTGTGTCTTAACTAAGGTTTCTTACACCAATGAAACACTGATATGTTTCAACCAAATAAGAAGATTGAAATCTAGCAAAAATTACAGGGATGTTTTCTGTATGCCGAGGACAAGGTCTAGAACAAAGGTAGCAAAGATTGTAAGGTTTTGTACAAAAAGGCCAGGTGGAGAAAACTCTTGTCACTTCATTGGACACAATGAAGGGCACAGATTGGACAAAGCAATTGTCTGCACATGGAATTATCAGGTGAGCACTCAGTTGCTTGCCCTGAGACCAAAGGTGTAGCTGTAAAACTCTTCCTCCCCTGTCTTTTCTTCCTTTCTTTTTCCTTCCAAGACAGGATTTCTCTGTTTAGCCTTAGCTGCTCTGGAACTTAATCTGTTGACTAGGTTGTCCTTGAACTCACAGAGATCATCCTGCCTCTACCTCCCTAATCCTGGAATTAAAAGTGTAAGGCACTACAACTTCTCCACCCTGTTTCAACTGTCAGATTACTTTACAGAGTGTTCTACTTTTCCCTGACCTCTCCTTTAGGAATCTCTGCTTCCAGAGACCAAAAATCCCAATTAAAAATTCTGAACGAAAACAAGAGGGAAGATAAAACAATGAGGCAAGGACAGAATGACATCTTAGAAGACTGGCAAGAGAGAGGCTGTGGAGGTGGCTCAGTGTGTAAAGTGCTTGTTGCATAACCGTGAGGCTTGAGTTTGGATCCCCAGCATCCAAAATAAGCTGAGGAGCTCATGTTTAAACCCAGGGCGGGGGGGGTGGGGGGGGGTGGAGACAGGCTGATGCCAGGGACTCGCTGGCCAGCCAGTCCTGTAAAAACAGTGAGCTCCAGGTTCAGTGAAGAGACACTGGCTCAAAATATAAGATAGGAAAGTGATTCAGGAAGATATCCAACATTAACCTCTGGTCACCTGAATCAGAGAGCACATCTCACACATACACGTATGTCCTACAAGGGAGGGGGAGGAGGAAGGGAAGAATAGGAGGAGGAGAGAAAATGAGTGTTCTGTCTTGTTTCTAGAGAAAGACACAGCCACATCTGCAAGGGAAAGGAAAGTAAGTCAACTATAAAGCTGCAGACTCCTATAAAGTAGGAGAGAAAGATCAGAAAATTTACAGTAGATGAAGGCAGGGGATATGAGAGAGAACTGAGATACTCAACTCATTTGGGGAATATTATACTAATTGATAAGACATGAATAAATGACGAATTTTGGTGGTTTTTTTATCACACTTTTATTGGTGTTGTCTCATTGGAAGGAATCAAAGGGCTGAGTATGTAACTCAGTGGTGAAACTTAGTGTGTATAGAGTTCCAGCAGCAATTCCTCGTACATCAAAAAAAAAAAAGAAAAGAAAAGAAAAAAATGATAGTAGCAATAAAACTGAAAAGTGAAGACTGAAGCTAATCACGCAGACTTTCTGTGATTTTTAAATGGTTTCATAATCTCTCTTTCAATATATCCATTTGTTTTATGGACCAGGCTTTAAACATTTTGTCTTTTCTGATAACCTAAAGTGAGGCAGAAGTTTCCTCTCTTTATTTTCACTTCCCTCCCTCTCTCCTCCTTTCCTGCAGTTCAATGTGAAGTACTTTATTTAAACAAAACCCAAGCCAAGTTCTGCTGTCAGAGATGTCCATGCCAAGTCCTACCCAGGACACTCAGGCTCAGTTCCAAGGGCTCCGATGCTGATGTCCGTGGCAGTTGTGCGTAAGAAAGGGAGGGTGGGAGCTGCCCCCGAGACTGCCTGTACCAGTAACTGATGGCCAGCGTCTGGCCCGCGTTCAGGACATCCACTTTTAGCAGAGTCATTTGTTGATAATGTCCTTTGCCATCTTGACTGCTAGCATTAAGACAACTCAAGTAAAGGACAATTATATAAATCATAAGGCCAAATACAAATGTGAAACAAAGCATAAATAAACATAGCTGTTCAGACGACAAACATTCGCAGTCTATGTCACAGGACACTTGAAAGTCTAGCCAGTAAGACATGAACATGAGCGTGGGTTACGATAAGGATGTTTAAAGAAAATAGAAAGAGGTTGGGAAGAGATGGCTCAGCTGTTGAGAGTGTGAGGTGCTCTTGCAAAGGTACTGAGTTTGGTTGTCAGAACCCCATGTCAAGCAGTTCACAACAGGTTAAAACTTCAGATCAAGAGGAATCTGATGCTTCTGGCCTCTGAGAGCATCCATACTTTTGTGTACATACTCATACATACATGCACACATATACACACAATTAACAAATAAATATTTTTATTGAAAATTTCCACCTCCTCCCTTCCCTCCCCTCCTCCCTCCCCTCCCTCTCCAGTCCATAAATATTTAAAAAAAATAAAACATTCCACATATGTATATAAGAAATGTTGCCATTTTCACCTCCGTTTCTCTTCTCTCATTTTGGTCCTGCTTCTACTGATACCAATCTTTCCAACAAGGTCTTTCCTGCTTCCATGTCTTACTCATGTATGTCACACTACGATTTCTCAGCATCTTATCTGAGCTTGGGTTGGGTGCCATTTACTGGAGTAAAGACAGCTTAGCCATAACTACCCCACTGAAGAAAATGCCGAGTACATTTAGCAGCCAATAGTCCCTCAGAGAAAGAAAAGGCCTCATGGCCCTCCCTCATCTTTGATGAAATGTGCAGATAATCATATTTGCTTTGAGTTGTGTGGACAATGGCGGCCATTTCCCAATGACACCATTTTTGCTACACATTTTCCCATGTTCTTGGTCTAGCATTCTTTCCACATACCTTCTTCTGAGATGTTCCCTGAGCATCGAAGGTATGATACAGATGTTCCTTTTAGGCCCAAGCATTCCACCATCACTTATTTCCATCATTTGGGTCAGGTGTGTGATTGCATTAGCCATTGCCCACTGCAGCAACAAACTCCCCTGGTGAATTCTAGTAACAACACAAACCTGTTAGTATATTCATGGATACTTAGTAAGTAGTTTGACAGTATGGCCATTTAGAAAAAGTGTAGAAGTCTTCTGAGTATGGGTTTGAAGCTATAGAGAAATCCCAATAGGCTGTATATGATTAAAGTTTATAACAATGTGAATAATACATTAATCACACATTAATTTAAATAGAAAGATTAATAACTCTGAGGACCAGAGAAAAGCATTGCTTTGTTATTTCATCTATGGAAATCACCTAAAGAAGTTTATCAATGTAAAATAAAAGATACAAAAACCTAAATTTTGGGGGCATGGACAGTATCTTGATAGCTAAGAGTGCTTTCTGTGCAAGTTCAAGTCCCAGACCAGTGGAAATAGTCAGGCATGGTCATGTGAGTCTGTAACCCCAGCACTGCGTGTTGGATTGGAGTCAGGAGGATTGCTGGTGCTTGATGGCTAACAGCCTCAACCCAGATTTTGTGAAAGACTTTGTATCAAGGGACTAAGGCACAAAGCAAGAATGCCTGATAATCTCCTCAGGCTCCTGGGTGTTCACAGGCACACTCATACCCCAACTCACACGTGTATACATACCATACACGTATACTACACATGTATAACACACACACATTTCTGGAATATTGCTTGTCAAAAATACCTCTGTGCAAAATCAAGTACAATAGTCCATAAAGTAGCTACAAAAACCAAACAAAGTAAGCTATGAGAGCCTATCAAGAAGAGAGACTGAAGGCTAAATCTGTAACCATAAGAATCTTATCTCCTCAGGACAGAATCCCATTGCTTCTACATTTGTCCTGTGATAACAGGCACATCCCAGTGTATACTGTTCCACTTGTTGCAGCAAAGTCAATAGAATAGTCTATTATCGTCCTTAAGATTAGCCTCAGTATTTTTAGACTAAACTAAACAAGGACTCTAATTGTGGAGGAATTGTTTCTGTGAAACAATAGATCAGCTGTCTGTGTCTTGTATTACATCAATAAAGATAACCAGCAATTTGGCTGATATTTTATACTAACAAAGACTATTGCTGGATGTTTTTAAAATAGAAAATGTTTAAAAATACTTAGACTATGTTAGTATTACATTTCAGACTACAAAACATAAAATATTTTTTAATTTATTTATTTATTAAAGATTTCTGTCTCTTCCCCACCGCCGCCTCCCCTTTCCCTCCCCCTCCCCCAATCAAGTCCCCCTCCCTCGTCAGCCCAAAGAACAATCAGGGTTCCCTGCCCTGTGGGAAGTCCAAGGACCACCCACCTCCATCCAGGTCTAGTAAGGTGAGCATCCACGAAACTGCCTAGGCTCCCACGAAACCAATAGGTACAGTAGGATCAAAAACCCATTGCCATTGTTCTTGAGGTCTCAGTAGTCCTCATTGTCCACTACAAAACATAAAATATTGGGCAGATGTGTGATATAGTCTAGATATTTTGTTTCCTCTCATACTTTCTTATTACTATTCATTACCTCCACTCTCAGTGTATACTCAGTCCATGAATATAACACATTCATCTAAATATGGCTTTTGTCTTTCTTTTTATTTATAGGAACTATAAATACTCAATGAAAGACAATTTCATGGAGACTGTAATAGCTGCCATTATTTGTTGATATTTCTCGTATAGAAATCTCTAGGCTCATGTGGGTTGGCCCAAATGGCAAAATTCAAAGCAGAAAAACTTTAAGTCTAAGAAAAAGCCTTATCATGTGAGACTGTTGGGAGTAGTGAGGTTGCAGAAATAGTCTGGAAGGATTGTGTCTGTCAATCCTTGGACAAATGCTAAAACCTAAGACATTATGCTTAACTGGATTAGGATTTCATCACTTATGAAATGTTTTCCATTCCTCTTTATGTTCTGGTAGCACTTGTTGCTCAAATCCACTTCCAGATGTATTTCTGTTCTGATTAGTAATCAGCTGAAAATTTTGTAGAATTATGGTTTTACACTCTCTGAGAACTTATTCACATCACCAAGTTTCTTTCATATTTATGCAATTCTTCTCATTATCTCTCATTATGTAAACTTATATCTTCTAATAAAAATAAAACTATACATATAAGAAACAGAACATTGATCTAGTTATGAAAATAAAAGTCTCCCAGCAAGCTAAGGCACTAACATTTGTGTTATGTATGTTTTACCAGTTAAAGAAAAGAAATATTAATTAGGAAATGCCAACAATAATTTTACTTTAAAACAATCTTAATGACACCAGTGTTCTTGACTTTATAACCATTGGTTATGGTAAATACTTCTTTACTTATTAAATATTGTGCATTTTAATGATTGAAAGAGCAACATCCTCAAAAGCCAAATCACTGATCTATCTAGAATCTGCATCTAATATTTGTTATATGGTCATGAGACAAATTATAAACACAAGAGAAATTATGTGAAATTATAGTTAGAAATAAACAAAATCCTGCAGCAACTTTAGACAAAAACTAATGATGAGAATGTTTTTAGATTTTTAAAAATTTTTATACTATATACTTTGGTCATATTTTTCCCCTCTTTCAATTTGTCCCAGATGCCATTCTCTACTCCATAACACAACTTTGTATTCATTCTCCCTCTTAAAAATATAACTATATGGAGAGGGAAGGGGAGAGGAGTGGGGGGGAGGGGGAGAGGAGAGGGAGGAGGGGGGAAAAGGGAGACGGGGAGGGAAATGGGAGGCGGGGAGGAGGCGAAAATCTTTTTTTTTTCAATAAAAAAATTATATTTAAAAAAAAATAAAAAAAATATATAACTATACCATAAAAAGCACACACATAAACAAAATACAAAAGAGAAAAAGCCACACGGAGTCCATTTTGTGTTGTCCAGTCTTGGAGTGTGGTTGCATTACTCCACTGAAGAATACTGATTTACCCTCTCTGAGCAGGTATAAATTGAAATTAGTATCTTGGTTAGAAGGAGAGACTATGTTCACGTCCCCTTCCCCATGCTCAGATTTTGTCTAGTTTGAACCTGTATAGGTCTTGTGCATTGAGTAACAGTATCAGCCTTGCTTTGTCTGGAAAGCACTGCTTCACAAAAATCATCCAATGTTTCTACCTTCTCTCCCCTATAGATCCCCAAGCTGACTACTATACCCAGCAAAACTATCAACCACATTCAAATGAGGAAAATAATGATAAAATCAAATTTAAGGAATTTCTATATTAATCCAGCCCTACAGAAGACACTAGAAGAAAAACTTCACTCTGAAAAGAAGGTTAACTGCATCCAAGAGGATACAAGGAATAAATAAAAACAGAACAGTTAACACCAAAAGATGTGAAAGAAACCCATGACAACAAATTAGCAGGAATTAATAAACACTGCTCTTTGATAACTCTCAACATTAATAATCTTTATTTATCAATAAAAAGGCATAGACTAATAATAATTTAAATTAGAAAGCAGGATCCATCTTCACCATCAAAGACAGATATCGCCTTAGGGTAAAAGAATGGAGAAATATATCTAAGAAACTGGGCCCTAGAAGCAAGCCATTTTTAATAATGATAATATAATCTTCAAACCAAAATAAATCAAAAGAGATAGTGAAGAAACTAATATTCATTAAAGAAAAAAATCTACCAAAAGCATATTGAAATTCTAAGGATTTATACACTGAACACAGGGACACCCAAGTTCATGAAAGAAATACTGCTCTATCTTAAATATCGGCTGCCACACAAGGATAGTAGGTAATTTCAATACCCTACTTTCACCAGTTTCAGATTTTACATAAATATTATATATAATATATATTATATATATAAATTACTCTGTGCTAGTGTGTACTTACCATTCACAAATTCGGATATTATCCCAAGCGTTATGAAAGAATCAACAAATATGTAAAATAATTATTAACTTTCAAATGGTGAAAAGAAAGAAGTATAAAATACTTGTCTAACTTGTTTGAAATGAAAATAAAATTTTTATTTCATTTTCTAAAAATTTAAGTCAGAGAAATTGAGCTTCATCTACTTTCAAGCCTAATAAATAAATTCTAGGCAGTAGAGAGATGGATTGGTGGCTAAGAGCACATAATGTCTTATAGAGGACCCTAGTTTACTTGGCACTTCGGGCTGCTTGCAATAGCCTATAACTGTCTCAGTTTCTGGAGATCCAACACCTTCTGCCAGACTCTGTAGGAAACTGCACTCATGAATACATACTACTACATAGTCAAAATTTAAAATAAGGATAAATCTTTTTTCAAATTGTTTTTAAATATTTTTCATATATTAAGAGTGTTTTGATCACATTTACACTTTGTTCTTCCTCTTAACTCTCATCTCTCTACCCTCCCAGCTTTGTATCCTTTCAAAAATTACTTCATCATCTCCAATTTTGTGGTTGTAGGGCCATGCACGGGAATGTGGTTGACCTACCAGGGGTTTTACTTTGGGGGGAAAAAAACGCATAGCAAACAAACAAACAAACTTTAATCCTCTCCAAGAGTCATCAGCTCCCCCAACTCATCAGTTAGGGGTTAGAGTTGATTCCTCCCTTCCTAATCCATGCTAGAATCTTGACTGGCTTGGTCTTTTGTTGATCCAGGAAGAGGAGCTCTAGTGAGTTCACGTGCACAGTGGCCTGTCATGCCTAGAAGACAGTGTTTTATTCTGATCTTCCCTGACCTCTGGCTCTTATAGTCTCTCTATTCTCTTTCTACAATGATTCCTGAGCATTCATTGGGAAGTGATATAAATCTTTCATTTCCACTCCACTGGTTCTTATTTTCTGTACTTTGACTAGTTGTGAGGGTTTTTGTTAACTACTATCTATTGAACAAAAAAACTTCTCTGATAAAGTCCAAGAGCTAATCTTTGGGTAGAAAGCTACCAATATAGGTGACAGCTTGAAGCTATGTCAGCTTAGTAGAATAATAGTAATAGGCTGTCCCCCTAGGCCCTGCCTGTTCCCTAACCACAGGTTCTTGACACTGTACCTGGAATGTATTTCCTCTATATGGGATACAGTTGAAAAACAATTGGAAAGTGGTTGGTTACACCAATATAGCACCAGGCCACTGCTATATTCATGGGAAACACCCCAATACAACAGATAGAAAGAGATACCAATAATCAAAATTAATGAAACATACACATACAAAGAATCAATGATTGAAGAGCTGGCTTTTGAAAAGAATAACAAGATCCAAAAACCATCAGTCAAGTTAAACAAACCATAGAGAGAAATTGGAAATGAAAGGGAGAGATTACAAAAGACACCTAGGAAATCATATATCCTTTCTAGGTGGGTGAACATTTTGCCTTTTCTTAAAATTCAAGCTCATTGTTCAAATGCTAACACTCAGGAGCAGCAGCTATGAGATGGAGCTGCTACACTAGAATGACTTGAGTTGACTTGTTCATCTTTAGTTTCGAAACTGGAAACACTGAAGGCCAATAAAACTTTCCAAACAGTGCTTTAAATCACACAACCTTTAAAAATAAAAAAAAAATTGAATAGCAACTAGAGAAAAACCTTGTCTCTGTGTAGACAAGGGCAGTAGGACAGAATTGAATGGGAAAAAAAATCCAGATGGATACAGTGGACCTCAGAGCAGTTTATAAGCAAAGGACCCAAGCATATTTCTCCAAGCAGGCTTTCCTATGTCGCATGTCAGAGAATGTTCTTTGACAATGTATCTCCAAATGGCTGGCGCTAATAATAGGAACCAGGCATGTCACACACCTAAGGGGTCTGTGGTCCATGTCAGACTTTCCTAAGATAATGTTATATCTGGGGAATATACTTCATTTATAATACTTTCTATTGTTGAATTTATTGGCATTCAGTAAATGCTGGCATTCTGCCCCTACCCTACAACTTCTCCTTTTAAAGGAAAATCCCAGTTCTTAAAGTGGAAGGTAAGATTTAGACAGAAGTGAAGGACCAGTCAGTATAAAAGCAATCATAGAATGCATGAAGTTACAAGTGCAAAGGAAAATTCCAGAAAGGAAAGAGACAGAGTAAGAACTTGTCTGATTTGTATCCCTCATGGTTCCAGGGTGGAAAAGCACATTTTATAAGCTTTCTGGCAGGCGGTCCAAGGAAAGAACTTTGGAAAAAGGCTTGGCAGAACACAATCCATCCAGGGAGAGGAGGAAGAGGACTAGAGAAACTGATAAGAAACAAGGGCACTAAAAAGATGGATGTGGCGCAGACAGCCCTGACCTTGACATCTCGGGATTTTCACTGGTGAGCAGTTTAGTCAAGATGTGGAGAACATTTATAACTGCACAGAGCATATCTCAAGGAGTTACTCATTTGGTACCAATTAAGCTCCCATTGCCTGAAATACTATTACAATAACACCAAATTTGGCTGAGAGAGAAGTTTTTCCAAGTCTCCCCCTGCCCTACTGTCTTATCTGTATGATGGGCTTGGGATCAAGAACATAAGTAGTTTCAAAGCTCTTGTTTTATGTGGGAGTCGGGATATAGGCTGGGAGGAGCAGATGTGAGGAGCAATATCAGTGTGAAGTGGTCATAATGCATCAGCGATAAAGTAGACAAATCTTCGCGTCATTGCACCGTCCTGCAATGAACACAGAACCAAAATATTCCTGGAATACACCAAGTTAATACATGCAATGTGGCTAATGTAAGCTTGGGTTCTAATTTGTTTCAAATAAGCACTAATTAATAGTTTTATTAGGTCAAGTTTGAATGGTGGACTCCATCTCTTTCTATGCTGCAGTACACTCCCAGAGTCCTGAATTCTGACACTGTCTCATCCCGTGCCGCATACTCTAGAAAGTCCCTCCTTTGTAGTTCCCAAGAGTGTTAGACGCTTTGTATAGTTAGAGACTGATAATCCTCCAAGTAAAGGTGCCTTCTTGGGCTTCGTGCTTCTGAGATTTCCAGGGAACCAGACTACAAGGCAGAGTCGTCGATTAACAAGCAGATGAAACACAATTGCCACATTCCTTGTTCTGCTCTCGAAAGAGATGTTTTAACTTTCAAAATTCCTTTATAAAACCGGTGCTTGTGGGGGCTGGAGAGATGGCTCAGTGGTTAAGAGGACTGGCTGCTCTTCCAGAGGTCCTGAGTTATATTTCCAGCAACCACATGGTGGCTCACAACCATCTGTAATGAGATCTGGCACCCTCTTCCGGCGTGCAGGCATACATGGAGGCAAAATGTTATATACATGAGAAATAATAAAAAAAAAATGTTTAAAAACAAAACAAACAAACAACAAAAAAACTCGGTGTTTGTTGAGCAGAGGTTCAAACACTGGCCAGTCCGCTCACAGAAATTGCGGCTAAATAAAGATGTGTGTCCCTTTACTCAGGGTGTCCACTACCTAACTCCCAGGATAAGACACGACAGAAATAGCTACGTAAATAACAAAACAGGAGAAGAATCACAATAGCCCATCTCGGGGACGTGTTAGACACAGCTCCACTGAAAACATTTGAAAGCATTCTCCACTGAGAGTGTATGCTCCTAATATTTACGTGAACTATTTCTGAAGAAAGTTTCTATGATTCATTTTGGAATATTTTCTTAGTCATTTTTTTCCCTGACAGGGCCAACTTTCTCACAAACTGCCTTGAAAAGGGAGTTTTCTGAGTAGTGTTTTCTATAAATTCTCCTCAGCATTTTCCTACTAAGAAAATTCCCTAAGACAATGTTCCTGTGAATAAAATCACACTCTGCCTGCCAAGAATTGCCATTTTGGAAAAAAAAAAAAAAAAAACTAACATGTTGGCAACGGCCTCCTAATCTTATAATTTGAGGGAACATTCCATGGTATAATCAGTGTGACAGAGTTAAGGGCTTCTTTTCTACACGTTGCACACGCTCAACGTCTTCAATAATGTTGGTTGTGTTGTTTTACATAAGTTTTTTTTTTTATCTTTTTGAAATAATGCCCTTTAACATTTTTTCCCTGTCAAAATACAAAGCAACAAACAACTGTTGCTGATACTGATTTTCCAGCCCTAGGATGGGAAAGTTTTCTTCCCAGGAGTTATTTCTAGTAATTAAACAGAGATGTTCTTGTTCCTCTGACCTGGACGTCTTCTCCCAGCAGCCCAGCTCTGTTTTAGGGTCATGGGTCTTTGGTGTAGATGGGTCAAGGCTTGTTGGGGGAGAGATAACCCTGAGGTAATAGAAATAATGTCCAATTATTTACTTTCCTTTTCTGTATGTGATATAAAAAGGTGAACACAGCCTATTCCTTAAGATAATTATTACAGAGGCATGTATTTAAAATCTGTTCTGATAAACTGTGGAAAATTAAATGTTTGCCAGATATTTCATGTTTCTTTCAATTTCCCTATTTATTAGTAACTTTCAGTGGCGAGTCACCCTGCTGGGGCCTTATAGAAATAACATTCAAAGTTGACATTTTAGGCTGTTTATAAAGAAAATTAAGGGGGTCGTTTTCTAGATTCTCAAATAATGTTTTGACAATCACTTTAAGAGCAACCTTTTCATCTGTCCAAATACTATTTATTCCAAATGCAATATAAGTGCCATGCATGTGTGTGCATGCACACACATGTGGGGGGGGGTTCGTGTGTGGCTTCATGTGTGAGTGTGTGTGTGTGTACAGTTCATTCATACACAGGATAGTACTGGGGCTATAACAAAGTATAGTGACTATTTTCTTTTTATTTTATTTTTGAGACAGGATTTCTCCATAGCTTTTGGTTCCTGTCCTGGAACTAGCTCTTGTAGACCAGGCTGGTCTGGAACTCACAGAGATCCGCCTGCCTCTGCCTCCCAGTGCTGGGATTAAAGGCATGCGCCACCACCGCCCAGCTATAGTGACTATTTTCAATCACTTTTTGTCTCTTGGGTGAAACAGGACTAAATTAGAACACAGACACTACTAATTCAATTTCAGCAACAGCGGAAATTGCACAGAGAACTTTTTTTCAGTCATAGAGAAGAACAAAGTCATGCCATTTTCAAGAAAACCAATTCTGGTGCATTTTTAATTCAGCTTCTAAACTTCTACAAGGTTTTCCTGTGTGAGATTATATCCCTTGCTTGTTATATGATTGATATATAGGATTAAATACATAAAATTGTCTATGTATTTTCCCATGATATAAACTCATGTGTAAGATAGGTTTTTATTTACTTTAAAATCATTTCCTCAGAGGCTAAGGACACAGCTCAACCAGAGCATGTATGCCTAGTATGCACTAGGTTCTGTGTTTTGACCTCCAGCACTATAAAAATATAGACACACAGTTAAGCACTCTACAATCATTTGTTCAAATAATAATCAGGAAAAATATTGTCACTTGAGCAATTATAGAAGATTATTACTTAAAAAGTATTTTTTGTTCCAAATTTTTCATTCAATCTTTTGAACTCATTGAAATTCTATCCAATTCTAAAACATTTTATTGAATGAAAACGTTTTTCAGCTATGTGCCTTTATTTTGGAAATTAAATTAGGCATTTATTGTGACTACTCAGAAAGCATATCTGTCTTTCTACCAAAATCTGGCTTCAAAATTTCATATTTGAGACTACAGTAAGTGCCCCTTCACTGAAAGGAACGGTCCTCTACTCATTCATCATTATAACAGGAAAGGGGTTATTCAGTTGGCTTTAAAAGTCAGAGCAAATGAGTGGGAGAAGGTAATCAAAGAGATCTCTGTGGTCACATCGCTGCTTACACAGAGTGGGTCAGCTTGTCCCAACAAGGAATGCTGTGGAGAGGAATGATATTGTCCAGGAAAGCGTCCTAAGAGGAACGTTCCCTTTAAAGTCTGTGCTAAAATCTGCTCTTGGGGGTGTTGAGACTGTACTTAATACCCCTGAAAACGCAACTCTTATGGCTGTTCCTTGTGACCGATAAAATACACGCCTGCCCAGCAGTGACAAGGTTTGGTTTCATCACAGTTAACCTGAAAATGTCAAGAAGAATGAGTGTTAAATATCAATTATTCCTAATTTCCATATAATTAGCCTGTCTCAATTCAGAATTTAGCATCTCTATTTGAGTATCCTGGAATTTTCCCTCCAGTCTTCTCCATCAGCTGCCCAAGAAAGTCTGGATGAGCTCTTGGAAAGTTATGGGCTTGGACTGCAGGCGGTAGTATTGGTTCTATATTTGGCTCCTGGTTAGAGACCTAAGTGCAGTTGGGTTTCCTCTTGAGTGTGACAGTGAGTACATTTCATCCGTGTGATGTAGACGATGTGAGTCTCTGGAGCTGAAGTTGATGGACGTCCAGTCTGGATTTTCTAAATATCAGTTCTCCAGATCCCGTGAAAGAGAGAGGCCTACTTTCCACAAATTCACACTTAGGAATGAATGCAGAGATTATGGATATTACAGCAACAAAAACTGTTGGCTCCATCCATTTAGCTTGAACCCTAGCCATCTTCGGGTGAACAGATGACACTCTTATCCGGAAGGGTTTAAAATGCAATTGTGTTAATCATCATTATAAAATAAGAACAAAACAATGCATAAGCCTCTTCTAAATTTTTAAGACAAAGGATAGATGTTCTGGAAGTACAGTAGAGTAATTATATCCTTGATACCAACTGCTAGCTATGACATTTACTCTAAATGAGGTGGGAAGAGTATCAAACATCATATGACAAAGGTCACAGGGAAGGATAGGTATAGAATTTAATTGGTACAGTACTTGCCTAGTGTATATGAAGTCCCGGGTTTAATATCTTGCACCACAATGAATTACATATAATAATATATGCCTGACAACTAAACACTTGAGAGGTAAGCAGGAAGAACAGAAGTTCAAGGTCATTCCTTTCTACAGAGTGAGTTTGATGCCTGTCTGGACTACATGAGACCCTGTAAGAAAGAAAGAAAGACATAAAGAAAGACAGAAAGAAAGACAGAAAGAAAGAAAGAAAGAAAGAAAGAAAGAAAGAAAGAAAGAAAGAAAGAAAGACAGACAGACAGACAGACAGACAGAAAGAAAGAAAGAAAGAAAGAAAGACAAATGGGAGGAAGGATAGGAGAAAGGATGGGATAAAGAAGAAAGGGAGAGGGAGGAAGGGAGGAAGAGGGAGGGAGGGAAGGAAAGAAGGAAGGAAGGGAAAAGAAGACAAGAAAAAAGAGGGAGGGAGGAACAGATGGATGGATGGAAAGAGTGATTCTATTCACTTCTTGAATCTATGACTCTCTTTGTCCAGTGAACCACGTCAGCAGCAATGTATGTCAATTCTTAAACTAGGCTTCAAGAGGATGTTACAGCTTCCATTTTCGTTACTGGAACTTTGTCCTTGCTAAATAAAGAATAAGCCTGGAATAATACTGAGAGAAGAGTGAGCAACATCAGGCTTGATAAAAACCATCCTTGGCAAAACTTAATTCCATGACGGGTTTTGGACAGTATCTTTACATAACTTAGTTGCACAAAGTTTGGTTTATTCCCCCTGTACTCCCCTCTAAAAAAACTGCTTTCCTTCTGAGATTCTAAACATTTTGGAGAAGCCAGGGAGGTAGTGTTTGTGGCCTTCCTTTTGTGAGTCCTCAATGAGTCTCCATTGAACTTCCTTGGTAGATAAGACTACAGACATGTTGTAATACGGTGCTGGAGGGGTTGAATGAATCCTATGTACCTCCACTGAAAGAGGATTCCAGAGCACTGTGTCTGGCTTCCTCAGGACTTTTTCCCCATGGGCTTTTTGCTTTGTTTCCTCTTCCTGCAATGAGCCACACTACGTGCAAAGTTCTATGACTCATCCTGGTATCGCTAAAACTAGGGAGGTGTCAGGTAGATTTCGAAACATACATCACCTATTGGCGAAAGAGATGACAGGAAACACCCAGTGTCATCCTGGTTTAGCTAACACTCAGCTCGCTGAAGATCCTTGCATGAATGTGTTCCCACGAACTCCCACAGATAGTCAGTTCTGGGTTTCTTTGTTATTTAGCAGTAAGGAGTATCATGTAGGGCAGCCAAACACAGTCAAGGTCAATTTGTTCAATAAACTTACAGAAATCAACAGTGATGATTTAGCAATGTCTAATGGTTACTATTGTTATAATAGTTTAGCACAAGAAACCTGTGAATTATGTTAGAATAACTCAACGCCTTAAGAAGAGAAATTAAAATTCAATTGGCAAGGAAAACATTTGGGGACTTAGTTTGACAGCATGCGACATCAGTAAATTAAATGAATCACAAGGATAGACCCAAAGAATTCTGCTCAATGTTACTAAAACATGTCTCATAGCCTAACATTTTATATATCAATTCACTTTAGTCAGGGTACAGACACGAATACTAACTTCTTTTAGCTTTTTGCGTATGAGTGTATGCAGGTATACACATGAGGGTCAGAGAAGGACTTCAAGTGTCCTGCATTTTCGCTCTTTGCCTTATTTCCTCAAGCCAGGGTCTCTTATTGACCCTGGACTTCATTTTCTGGCTAGATTCATGACCAATGAGTCTCATCAAATCTCCCTTCCTTTATGCCTCAAAGCTCTAGTGTTTCAGGTGTATGAGTAATACCTGGAGTTTTTACATAGTTAGTAGGGACCTGAACTCAAGTCTTTGTGCTTGCCTAGCAAGCTCTATTGGGCCATCTTACATTCCAAAACATATTTAATTTTTAATATTTTCTGTTTTGATGGTGAAACTTGCACTTAAAAGCAGTTGCCCCTCAAGTCTAGACAGTGTTCCTTGGATGCCTTTTATAGGTAATAATAATTAAAACTTACTTTTAATTCTGCTTTACTGAGGTATTATAGGATTAAAAGAAACAAAAAATATGATTCATTCATCAGGAACACTAAGCATCAACTGATTAGCTTTCTGTAACTCAAACGTCACATTGAAGATGGAATGTTGGGTCCTTATGGAATTATCTTGTGCGGTACTTTGCATGAGAATGTTTCTCTATAGCCTCAGCTATTTGATCACTTGGTCTTTAGTTAGTACAGCTGTCTGGGAAGGTTGTTCCTCATTGCTGGAGTAAGTCTATCACTGGGGCAGGTTTTGAGTTCAGAGCCTTGCGGAGCATCAGTTTCCTCTCTGTTTTCTGTTTATGATTTAAAAATATAATCCTAGCACTATCAACATCAGAGAAGCTTCATCCAATAGCTGATGGGGGAGCGGATGCAGAGATCCACACCCAAACATTAGATGCAGCTCATGTAACCCTGTGGAAGAATGAGAGGAAGGATTATAGGAGCCAGAGCGGTCAAGGGCACCACAAGAAAGTCTACAGAATCAACTAACCAGGGCTCATAGAGGCTCACAAAGACTAAACTGACAATCAGGGAGCCTGTATGAGTCTTGTCTAGGTTCTCTGCATATATGTTATATATGCAGTGGGGTTCTTTAGGAGTGGGGTTCTGGGAGGAGAGAAGAGAAGGAAAACTGAGGGTAATATATGAGAGAGGAATTAAAAAAATATGTAATCTTTAGCTTTTCAGCTCTTACAGCATGCCTGCCAATGGCTGTCATGCCTCCCACAATGGTGGACTCCTATGCCTCTAAACCCATAAGACTTTTAAAAGCAAGCTCCTCCATAAGCTACGCTCGGTCTGGGGCTTTATCACAGGAACAGAAAAGCAACTAATGAATTTTCTTATTTATTAGTATGAGGTGAAACAATAATGTATATTATACAAACAAACTAATAATTATGTTGAACATACAAGTGACCAATACTTACCAAAGAGAGCCCTCATGAAGGATACTGCAGAACTTTCAAACATATCTTGATAACTGCTGCTTTTGCAAATCAAAATCAGAAAAACAATGCTCATTTTCATGGAAAACACATTTGCTTAAATTTGAGAAACCTGGAAAAAAAATCTCTGTTAGTTCACACAGAATGTAATAACTTTTGCAAGAAGCGCTTGACATTAAATTAAGGAAAATTAATAGTAAACTTCCTGAATTTACTCAGATATGCTTTTTCATAATTGAATTATCTCATGGGAACTCATTACCTTTAAGTTATTAATTTAAGTAATTGCTTTTGATCCATCATATTAAATATACATATTTTTCTCCAACAGAAATATAAGAGAATAATTGGCAAGCATCTAAGAACACATTGGGTAGGTCGTTGGGAAGCCCATTCAAAATTACTGGAACAGAAATTTCAAATTATGTTGGTTTCAAATATTAACTATTTTCTCTTTTTAGTTGATTAGTGAATGAAACTTTTTATTCTGGATATATATCTCCTAAACTGTGTTTTTGGAATCTTTGTTTATTTTGATTTTATCTTTACTGGTTATCAATTACTTTTTATTTATGAAACAGGATCTTGCATTAATGTATACACACACAGAGTGATGAATTTAGATACTGGTTTTGCATTAAATATGTGATTGCCTAACACAGCTAGTTAGTAACGAGTGCCAGTGTTAGTGCCAATGAAGAGAGTCTTCATTCATAGTTCATAAGAATCTCTTCACAGAGACAACATAAGGACTATCACAGAAAGACCCATTAGGGTGTGGCAAGTCCTCTGTCCTCTTTATGGCAGTGCTAAGCAACCAGGACCCCTCAAACAGGTGAACAAAGTTGTGTTAACTTTTTTTTACTTAATTTATGTGCACTCATGTGTACCCACATGTTTGTATGCATACCACACATGTGCAGTCCTTTAAGACACAAAGGAGGCATTGGATCCCAGGAACTGGTGTTTTGAGCAGCTGTAAGCTGCCAGGTGTGGGTGCTGGAAAATGCACCTGGATCCTCTTCAAAAACAGGATGCTGGTGGTGATAGCTGTAGGTGCTTTTAACTCTACCATCTCTCCAGTCCAGAGTGGTTTTAAATAGACAGATAGAATTTGCTTTAGAAAGGCTTCAAACAAAATCTCAAGCTGCTCTTACCAAGAGTCTTCTCTGCATTCACTCACCACATAGCAATAAGTTCATGAAAACTATGAAGTTGAAGATGGTTAGAAATATATGTATTCGAATTATGTAATGCAGTTTACTGTTATTGAGTCAGTCTTTCTGTCTGGAAGTCACAGTGTTACTTCCATTATAGAGCAATAATGCAAGAAGTATAGGATTGCCTTCCAAATGCAGAAGATGTATAATGAGTCCACTTTATGTTGCCGAGAACGTTTACCGGATTACATAGAAAGCATCCATACAAACAATTCAGCTGGCCTTGCTCTGTGTGACAGAAATGCATATGGAAGAGAGGGACAGCTGAGCCCATTGGCATCAGTCCTTGATCACCTGGTCCTCTCCTGGCCCCCAAGGAAGCACGCATGCACAGCCACACCTGCTGCTCTTTGTGTCATTCTGAAGTTAATAGAACGAGAAGACATCACACAGGGCAGACAAGTGGTTGTTTCCAGAAGCTTCTGAAAAGTGTTTTGAAATCAGTCCCTCTGATGTGACCCTTATTTTATAATATCTCCACTTGTCTAAGCCTTCTATTGATTCTTGCTGACCAAGAACAGATCCCAAAGTTTAACTAACAGCAGTCTAACATTATTAAAATGCTCACATTTTAAAATTAAATCTATTTCCATCTGAATACTAATAGGAAAACCCCCTATTAATAATGATTTTCCCTTGGAAAAATGAAAGACCTGGGATTCTGAGAATATGGTAACAATGACTCAGGTCTAGTTTTAGGTCTCCATAAAATCCCTGAGGTTGGATAGAACAAAGTAAATCTCAAAACTTCTGTATACCACCCCACTGATGAAAATACCAACCTAATGCCAAACACAGTGAGGGCAAACAATCCTGCAACAGCGCAAGACTTCATGGTCTCTGCATTTGTGTAGGAAGAACAAAAAAGAAAACAAAATGATCTACCTCATCTGAGAAGAGACACAGTTGAAAATAGCCAGTGGGTATCTGTAGGAAAACTGAGACCAGTTATGAATGAAGATGAAACCAGGAGAAGCTTATTCAGATGGGTTGGTCCTAAGGGTGAAGGCCCACCAAAAAGACAACAGAGTTGCAGGCCCCGATTTAGAACTGTAGAAATACCCCAGCCCAGGAAAGGAGCCATGCTTAAGATGCTCTGTAAACAAACAGCATCGGAAGGAGCAGGGGGAGGGTGCATGTTTTAGCATGAAGTTGAAGTCATCTTAGCCAGTCTCCTTTTAGGGGCTCAGAGATTTCACTGGGGATGTTGCCCAGTGGGTGAGTTCTTGCCCAGCATGTGGGAGGTACTTGCTTAATTCCCTCAAACTGAAAATTTAAAAAATGAAATAATTTTAGAAAAAAATCAAATAAAAAGGAGCAACTAATAAATTTCAAAGCAGAATTCACCTACAGGATATATTTTGAGAGAAAATGGGAACAGGAAGCAACTGCCTTTTAGATATAATGAGAGAACACATGACAACCCCAGGATGAAGCAAGTTCGGGACCTCCTCATTCAGAATGGGCTAAGAATGTCAGAAGATGGCAACAGCCCAAAGAGGCACCAGACGCCCTGTGCAGAACTTCTGATTGGATGGAGGAATGGAGGGAGACATGAGAAGTGATAGAAAAACATCATTCCAAATTGAGAAAAAACTTGAAGAAATATGATCACATAAAGTCTCATGAGAGAGAGGGTTAAATAAAACAACATTTACATGTGAAAATTTAATTTAAAAGGGTTGAAAACGTCAGCACAAAACTACAGCTTCCATCCCTCCAGAATGGTCATCTGTTCTTTATCTAAATGTGAGTAACCTTAGCCTGGGGACAGACTCAGGTTTCTCAAATTCCACACCCAACATGAGAACCATTCTATGAAGATTTTACTAGAAGCACAGCAAAAGAAAGTGTGTGTGTGTGTGTGTGTGTGTCTGTGTGTGTCTGTGTGTGTCTGTGTGTGTCTGTGAGAGAGAGAGAGGAGTAGGGAGGGACGAATGGAGAGAGAGGGGGGCAGGAAGGGAAGGGAAGGGAAGGGAAGGGAAGGGAAGGGAAGGGAAGGGAAGGGAAGGGAAGGGAAGGAAGGAAGGAAGGAAGGAAGGAAGGAAGGAAGGAAGGAAGGAAGAAAGACAACAAAGACAAGACAATCTCAAATGGCCAGGAGCATGGAGTAAGGTGAGTTAGCGCCAAGCTGGGAAATCACTGGTGTAGGCCCCTCAAATGCTATCAGGCAGTCTTCTTAGCCTTTGAGTGAGTGGACTCTAGAGTCACACTAGGACATTCCAGTAGGATTTCACCTGATAGAGACCGGATGCTAAGCCATACACAGAGATGGGGAGTGAGTAGCTTTTACGGGACAGAGATAGGGAACAGAGAAATGGCTCGGCAGTTAAGTTCAGGCTCTGATCTTGTGAAACACTTACTTCAGTTCCCAGCACCCTGATTCAGAAGCTCACAACCACATGCAGGTACAGGGTACGTGACCCAGTCTCCTGTCTTCCAATGACATATGTACTCATGTGCATGTAACCCCATGTACATACATATAATTAAAAAAACAAAAGCAAAATTTTAAAAGCAAGTAAAAGATAATTAAAAATTAGTCTCTAGACCTGTAAGATTCCAACTCACCACAATTCCAAAGTTCTATAAGCCTTGTAACTAACACAGGTGTAACTTTCTGCTGTAAATGTCAGTTTGATGTGGGAGTTCCCTCTGTGTGTTTCTTGTATTGGTTAATGAATAAAAAAACTACCTTGGCCTGATAGGGCAGAATTTGAGTAGGCAGAGAAGACAAAACTGAATTCTGGGAGGAAGAAAGCAGAGTCAGGGGATGCCACGAATCCGCTGCCAGAGATAGACATGCTTTGCCGGTAAGCCACGGCCACGTGGCGATACACAGATTAGTAGAAATGGGTTAAATTAAGATGTTAGACTTAGCCAATAAGAAGATAGAGCTAATGGGCCAAGCAGTGTTTTAATTAATACAATTTTTGTGTAGTTATTTCGGGGCTAAGCTAGCCAGGTGGCCAGGACAAACAAGTGGGCTCTCCTACATCAGTTCACAAAGGAAAGTGGCAAATATTGAATATATGCAAAAATTAAAACGTAGTCATTTGATTCTGGAAGAGATTCAAGTAACAATGACAGCAAATAGCAGTAGATCTAGAGTAAGACATACAATGATCGAGGCATATTTACACCTACACATATGAGGGACATGGTAACTACTACATGGGTGTCTTCATTGCCCGTTGCACTTTACAGTGCAAATTTCATGTTGATCTCTTTCATAGCATATTTGCCAATTCTCTCCTTGAACCCATTGCAGTGTTTTGTATCAACGCCCGTAAAAAAAAGCGACTTTTTGCAACTGTATGCTTTCCTCTCCCATCTTAACTGGGTTTTAAGTACATCCCCATGTATGCATTCACTGACTAAGTCTTGCATTACAATGTTCATAAGGTAAAGCTAACACTGTCACTGCATCCACAATGATCTGAGTGGCCTGTACTGCTAACTGGGGCCATGGTGACTTCAGGGCCCAGGCTGCTTCCAAAGACAATGTCTGGGTCTGTGGTCCTGCCATAACCAAGTCTATGTTGATATCCATGGCCTGTGTTGCCACTAAGGGTCACACGAATGTTAGGAGTCAGGGCCACCACCTAGGGCCATGTTAGTGTCCAGTGGCCATGCCACTGCCAGGGACATACAGATCTGAATGACCTGTGTTGCCACCCAGAGCCATGGTGTTGTCTGGGCCTGGGCTACTGCTGAGGGTCATGTCTGGGACAGTAGTCCTGCTGCAGCCATGGTCTGTGTTGATATCTGTGGCTCCTGTTACCACAAAACACCATGAAGATAGGGCTACACAGAGTTGCCCCCGCCTTTCACTGTCTGCAGCACTCAGAAGAGCAGATACCTTGTCCCGGCAGCACAATAATAGAGGTGGCCCCTTTGGCACAGGTGTGGATGAGCTGGCCCTGAAGGCAAGAAAGTGGGAAAACTAGCCCAGCTGCCTGTCTGGAGCACAGTGGTGTTGGCAAGGGAGAGATGCCCTCCTCCTCCCTCTCCCCTCCCCCACCCTTGGTTGCCAGTGACTGTGGGAGAGCAGATCCTGGGGTCATGAGAGTCCCTCCCCTCACAGCCTGCAGCATTCTGAAGAGCAGACCCTGCACCCCAACCAGGCAGCGCACTATAGCTAACCTTGTTGGTAGGGGACACAGGAGAGTCAGCCCTGAGGGCAAACAGAGTGAGTCTTGAAGGTGTGGGTGATAGTGAGCCAGTCCTGCGGGTATGGGAGCAGGAGAACTGACCCTCATCCTCACTACCTGCTGAATTGGGTGAGCTAGCTGGGGCAGCGCTGGAGAATTTGCCCAGGTGGTGATGAAGAGGGAAAACCGGCGATATGACCAACCCAGTTACCACCTAGACCAGAACTAGGGCTGAGTTAGCCCATGCCACCATTCACCTCATCTGTGAACCGCTGGAGCATGTGAAGTGGACAGACCTGCAGACCCAAAGCTGCAGGATCTCCATGACACAGGGGAACAACAGGATCTCCACGAGGAGCCCCAGCAAGGTCCCAGTATCTACAGTGTAGCAGAAACCAGAGGCCTCCAACTACACCGATGACTCACTGCAATGAACACTTGCTAGTGCAGATGTATGGACTAAAGGGTGCACTGTGTGACCCACCTTGCCACACTACAGCTTCCACACTGAGATTGTTATTTGTTTGTTTGTTTGTTTGTGGTTTTTTTTTTGTTTTTAGTTTTTCTTTTAAATTTGATTTTACTTTAGGGGGGAGGTTAATAAGGGCAGAGGGATACAAAGGGACGTGGAGATGAATGAGATCGAGATGCATGAAATGAAATCCACAAAGGATCAATAGAAAGCTTAAAAAAAAGTAAGGCTAATGGAATTTCTTGTTCTAGTCTAAAGTTAAAGGAGATTCTTCTAAACTTTTGTAGTATTTGTAGTATCTTCTAGATGCTCCTTTAAGGCCTCAGGAGCTTCTGGGATGTCAGGAGACGAGGTTTAATGGCATAGCCCTTGGCCAGCACTTGTAGTGACCTGTCATTACTGGCCGATTATCCTGTCCTTTAGGAGAATTCGTGACAGTATAACTGCTTGCAGACATGTAAATCAATCACAGCTAGTTATCTGATTTGTGAGAAACAATAAAAATACAAATATTTCAGTAAAAGCTTGGAAACAATTAGATTCTATCTATCTTCCCGAGTTAGTTCTAAGATGCACACACACTGTTACATGCATATATGCTCATATATATTACAAGCATATGTCCAAATACGTGTATATATACACATATGTATACTTATGTGTAGTTTGTTTATTCAGATGTTTACATAGTTATTCACATTATCATGATTTTACTTTCCACCGAATCTATTGTGTTCTCTATCTTCCTTTTATTTTATTTTCCTTTTTCCTTCCTTCCATTGTCTCTTCCTTCCTTTTTTTTCCTTCATTCTCCTCTATTCTGTGACTGGGATTAAAGATCTGAGCCATCACACCCAGCTCTTACTTATTTATCTGTTTACAGATCTTTTATTTTCTCAATCACACTTTCCATGCTAACTGTATTAATAGTAATCAAAAGAAGGCTTCTCTTATCCTATCACTGTGTGCATTAAACTCACATTTGTGAGGTTTTGCTGCTGCCTCTGGTTCCTCTTAGGTTTCTTCTTATCCTGTTGTTTGTCTCTCTCCCAGGTCCCTTCAGTGCCTCTCTGCAGGAGACGTTTTTCTGTCTTCACAGTGACCCTTGCTCTTGACACTAGAAGAAGGCTGGGTTTTTATTTATCCTGCAATGCCTGGAATACTCCCGGTCAACAGACAATTGTTCTTCCCCAAAGGAAAATAGCACGTATCTTCTGAGAAACTCTGGTCATGAAAGAGAAACCAGACAGCTATTGATAGGGATGGCAGGCAGCAAGAACAGGAAGCTGAGGGCCCACATCTTGAATTCCAAAAAACAAAGCAGAAACAATGAACTAAAAGTAAACAAGGCTTTCAACTCTTAAAGTCCACCCCTACTGAAATACTTCTCCTTGCACGGTCATAATACCACCCAAACTTCCCCCAAACAGAGCCACCAACAGGCCCTGAGATGTGAAAGACATTTCTCATGCAAACACCACGCTTGCTTTTCAAATCTCCCATACATTTACTAATATTTTGTCAGGAAACATCTAGTTGCCGGTGCCTTCTCTTAGATGCTGCCCTGCCACCTGTGCCAATACCTTGGGTGACGACGAGGTTGCCACGGTTTCTTTCTTTTCTCTCTGGATTTCTTCCCTGCATTCATGTCTGTGTGAGTATACCACAGTGGGGCCTTCTTTATGTATTACTATTTCGATGTGGGGTTTTATTATTTCTTCTTTACATCTCCTAGTGTTCCTACTTCCAAATGTCCTGTTCAGAGATCACAGAGCCCAGTCCCTTATGCTTATTTCCTCTCTTGAAGGAGAGTATAATTTACTTATTGTCATTTTAACATTTAAAATACTCAGTGCTCAGACTTATTTCTTTTGCCTTCATTTCTTCATCAGTCCTTAGTATCTGGGGGACTGGTAACATTTCATTACTTTCCTTATGTGATCCTATGAATCTCAGCTCCCAGTTTCTTTAGACTTTCAAGAGGGTCTCACAGCAGCAACTTTCCAGGGAGCCATAGGCTGAACTGAGTTATTGTTTCATCTTGCTCTAAGGTTTCCAGTTTTTTGAATAATTGGCTACCTGATCCTGTGGCGCACCAGCAAGGAGACAGATATTGAGGAGTTGTCTAGATCCTGACCATATAAATCAGTCTAATAAATAACAATTAGTGTGTGCATGTGTCTCCTTCTAGACAACTCTAATACACAGTGTTATATCGATGTCATGACTGTAAGTTTGTGCCTCCCACCATAGAATCCACTGATGGAGGAGGGTCATTTGTCTATGTATTACTTTCATTGGTTAATAAAAAAAACTGCCTTGGCTTTTGATAGGACAGCAGCTTAGATAGGCAGAGAAGATGGAACAGAATTCTGGGAGAAAGAAAGCTGAGGCAGGCAGACACTATAGCTCTCCTCTCCAAGATGGACATAGGTTAAGATCCTTCCCGGTAAGGCACCACCTTGTGGTGCTACACACATTAATAGAAATGGGTTAATCAAGATGTGAGAGTTAGCCTGTAAGAGGCTAGAGCTAATAGGCCAAGCAGTGTTTAAAAGAATACAATTTATGTGTTGTTATTTCAGGTGTAAAGCTAGCCGGGTGGCGGGATGCAGCCCACCACTCCTTCTACAATCCACGGTGATTCTTAGCTTTATCTTTAAATTCTCAATTCACACCTTCAATTGTCTACAGTATTTTTTTCTGATGCTTAGTAGAAAAGTCCTAGAAACCAGATTCCTCATTGTCTTCTTAAAATTCGCTTTCCTCACAGACTTCTATCCTTCAGCTAATTCTAACTCTGTTTTCTAATTCCTTGAGGTGAATATGGTAGTCATTCTTGGCTACTCCATTTCTTTACATCTTATACTTTATGCACTAACAAAAAAGCAATTCAGATTCTATTCACACACATTTGATTCTATTAATCATAGCCACTACAGTAATCTGATGCCAACCACTCCTATCGCTCACCGGTAGGTCATTAACCACTTTCCAGGGTCAACACATGCAAACAATCTAATGTTTCAGAAGCAGATGTCAGATCAAGTCAGTCACTCTCTCAGGACGTTCTTTGGTTTCTTTTCTACTGTTTTTCATTCAGATCAAGGCTCTATCTCTACAAACCCTGCCTAATGCCCTCTGTGATGCTTTCTGCACTTCAGACTGAGCATGGGCCTCCTTATTCAGCTCCAGCCACATTGGCATCCGCATGTTCTTCAAAGATTTAAGCATCTTCCACCTTCAGTAGATTTGAGCTTTCCGTTGATGCTATCTGAAATGGTATTACATCATAGAGGTACGGAACCTGTTAGAAAATAGATTATACTCAAATGCAGAGGGATAACCTGTATGTATACCTATACCCTATACACTCAACGGACATTTCATTCTTACCACTTTAAGATAACAAGTTGAAAATGATGAAGCCTTTAGTATAGATTACCATGACGAATCAAACACAAGGGGACATCTGCTCCATTAATTTTAAGACTGTAATGGATTCCACACACAAGTAAGCATTTTTATGATCTCCAACAGATTTTTGCATCATGTCATTCAGTGCATTCCCAAGCATTTATAAGTCTCATATACCCAATTCTATGTGCATTATGATCTTGCTTCATTGATCTTAATGTTCTCTAGTGAGGTTATAATTCTATTTCTTGCTAAAAAATATTTTCATCACACTTATTGATCTCAAACATAAAACATAAAGAGATGAGTAACCGGTTTACATTACAAATGTACATTCTGCCTTGCACAAGTGAACTGGGAAGCTCTGAATTTAAGTAGCTGCTAGGTACTACACACCAAACCCACTAGAGAAGCTGGACTAATGTAGAACATTTTCCTTCAATCACTAAAGGGCACGCTTCACCTACAAGGTTTGATAGCTGACATATTTGTTGTACCGATTTATGTGACCCAGGATCTGACATGTAGTTGATCTATATAGAGCCAAACATTATAAATTAGAACCAACCCAGAAAACCAAATATATTACGGATATTTTATTGAGTTGTGTAATATTGTTCTCCAGGGATGATAGGGTCATTGTTATGTTGAAAATTGGAATGACTGTCATTATTCACATGGGGCCCTCAAAAATTTAGCCCACTAAAATTCCCTCAAGTAGTTCAAGGAGGGTTCTTGGGATATACTAGGCAGCCCACAAGGGGCTGCAAGTGTCTTCCAAGGCAATGAAGGAATCCCCACCCCTTCCCAAGGATGTAAAAGCAAAAACAATTGCTTGGAATGGAAGAGACTCTTCTTTAACAATGTAGCTGTCAGTAAATTTCCTATGCTCCTGTAGGCAACCCCAACTAAACTCATGGGTTCTTCAACCTAGACTTTAATAAATCATGTTTTGTTCTGTTCTTGGTGTACTGTCTAGAGAAAATAGGTATCTAAGTATTCATGTCTTCCTAGGAAAATCTAACATATAATATATGCCTAGAGTGGCAATATTGGTGTATAAATTATGCATGCATGTATGAGCAAAGGTGGGTTTTATTTCTACAAGTTGTCATTGTTAAAATCTAATCAATTACATCCTGTAGTTGGTAAGTATTGATAAAGAGAAAACTTCAAAGTTAACGTGGAGTGTGGCCAAAAGCTAAAAACACGGCTGTTATCAGTCTTCCCGAGTTAGAAAGCATTTAAGGTGCAAGTATGAATAACCCAGAATATCTTAACATACTCACTAGTGCTAAGAGAGTTATACCAAAGAGGAATAACCAGAAAGACTTGTTCTTCATGGGTACATAGCTGAGCTCTTCAGTCTGGTCTGGTTCTAGAAACGGGGGAAAAGTGTGGGGTTCACTGGAATGTTTCCAAAATTGTCTTAAGTGATACGATGAAACTTTTCCAGCTTACTAAGTAACCCTGTGACTTTTGTAACTCTGGATAACCCATTAATGCACCGGATTTCTACAGTGGATCTGGTCAACTTGATCTAATCAACTTCCATCTAATTTCCAAACAGATTAGAGATAGAGTGAAGAATAGAAGGGAACACATGAGCAGAGAGGGGAAGAGAATCAAAATTAGGCTGGTCATAGAGAGATGGCTTTAGATGCTTCATGAACTACATGCTGTATAGAGAGATCTATGCATCCTCTCCGAGAGAAAGAAGACATTGTTAACTGACACACTAGGGCAATAAATGAACTAATAATATTAGCCAACTCTTAGCTTGTGGCTGTCTGTTGCTAGGATGACTCAGAAGCACCTGCACTATGAAGATTGCTTTCAACCTCCATGAAGGCTCCATAGAGCTTCTCCAAAGTATGGGGGATTATGAAGAACATCCACACAAGGGCTAAGGGACTATCTGTTTTTTTTTTTTTTTTTTTTTTTTTTTTTTTTTTTTTTTTTTAGTTAAACATCCTTTGTATGTTTTGTGGTGGATCTGGTTGGGGCATGTTGCTTTTGTTTTGTGTTGGTGGTTGTGATAGGCTTTAAAAATTTCTCCTCTGAATGAATCCTGTGTCTCTTGTCCTGTAGGTACTGTAATGGGTGAGATATTTATTTGTTGATTTAAAAAATAATTAGATGAGGTAAGGAGTCTCATTAAGTTTGTGCTTATCAAGGCATGAAATCTGACCACATGGGTAATCCACCCTTGCTCTATGCTCTATCACAGGAGGCCAACTCAGGTCACCTCACTGGGTGGGATCTCTAGAGCGGAATGTGTACACCACACACACACACACACACACACACACATACACACACACACACACACCACAGTGACAAGGTATGCTCCGAGTATCTCACCTCTACGCTCTCTACTGAGGCAAGAGCATCACCTAGGGGTTTTGATATTCAGAGCCCTTGGAAGAAGTCTAAAGTTTCATAGCACTTTGCTAGGTTCTGGTGCTACTTCTGGCCCCTCGGGGAAAACATAGGTGGCTCTTTACCAGCTTCTCCTGGAAAGCTACTGGTCCCTGTGAGTTTCCCATTGTTGTCTCTGGCTGGCAAAGAGAAAAGAAGGATGAAGGAAAAGAGGGATGAACTCTGGGCGAGTGCATGTGAGACTGTGACAGTGGGAAGCAGACGGAACAAAGGAGAGACTAAACAATGGCTCTCCTCAAAACAGCAAAACATTACTTACAACTTATCAAAAATAAACTGTATAATCACATAGGCATTTGGAATTATCTGTGTAGTAAATCATTAAATTCCTAAGCCTGTTTGTTACATTTTTTTATCATAATGCCTAAATATTATTTCCAACTAACCACCTTTGTCAGGCAATATCAAAGGCTTTGGAAAACACATCTCAGAATATACCTGACAAGCAAACATCGGATTTAAAACACATTTGGCAAATCTATATGGAAAGGAATGTGCTATATGTTAAAGAAGGCTTAATTTGCATACCTCTCTCTGAAAAGGACTAATTTCATCTTCTAGTGCCTTAACACTATATGTGTGCATGTGTGTGTGTGTGTGAGAGAGAGAGAGAGAGAGAGAGAGAGAGAGAGAGAGAGAGAGAGAAATACAGATAGAAGTAGACAGACATACATAGAGAGACATAAAGACACACAGAAAAAAGAGATAGAGACATACAGAGAGACAGAGACACAGACAGATACTAAACACAAGCACATAGAAAAATACAGAGAGACATGCACACACACACATACAAACAAAGAGAAACTAACACAGAGAGAGAAAGAGAGACACACACAGAGAGTTTATGCTTAAGTGTGACTTTTCCTTTAGAATGTTCACAGCTCTTTTCTTCACCTGCATCAGCCTGGCAGTCTGAAATGAAGCTAGACAAGCAAAATCCACAAATCATTTCTGGGAAGCTGTAAAAGGAATATATATATATATATATATATATATATATATATATATATGTGTGTGTGTGTGTGTGTGTGTGTATGCCATTTTTATTGTCATATATCATTTTTAAATATATATTTTAAAATGATCATTTGTCTTCTTTCTTGAGTATCCAAATATATAGAAAATGAAACATGAACATATCTATCCCTCAATTTTTAACTTCTAATTTCCGTTCAAATCATCTCCAACAAGGACCCTCAAAAACAGAAATATCCAACTTAACAGAAGCACCAATTAAAAAAGAAAAGAAAAATCAAATTGCACAAATTCTTTGACGTTATTGTTTCCTGTTGGTGAATTATGTTCCCTGAACAGCTGTTCTCTCGAGGTAGTTGTCACCTTCACCTATCCTACCACCTCCCATGTCTCTGATTTTTCCTGGATCAAGATGCTAAGAGATGTCTGACCATCCCTCTCTATCAATTACTTGGGACTTTGAAGTAGTATTGTCTGAAACTTTCTGGGTCCTCTTCACAGTATAAACAAGTGTCATATTCATAACTATTTCAAGCAAGACAAACATGTCTGAAGATTAGGACAATCACAGTCACAGAGTCTTTATTTGTATAGGACCTTGTGCTATGAGAGAGGGTAAACACACATAAAGTCCACTCAGGCTGGGTGGAGCCAGTATTTTTCCACAGGGTTCTGTGTGTTCTCTAACTTCTGATTCCTTTCTTGACCTATCATTGGCTAAAGCCCATACTTGTGAAGACTGCATGAATTCAACCCTGCCAAAGAGCTTCAGATAATTCAGTTCAGTCTTTGAACCATTCTTGTTTCCAAGAAACTCAAGATCAGTATTCAGAGACGATCTGTTTGACCTTTAAAGATCTTAATGTAATTGCAGGGTGCCAGGCTACCACCACTTTCTTTTTCTATCCCCTCCAATAGGTACAAAATAGATGATATATAGATATATACATACATACATACATACATACATACATACATACACACATACATACATAGACACACAGAGATAAATAGCTGTATCTTTGTTTGCAAGAGTTTTTGTGTGTGTGTGTAGAATTTCTTTCCAAACTCTGTCAGGTTTTAAGTGAATTTAGTTGGCCATGTTAGTGTCAATTGTTGATAGAGGTTTCTGTCCTGCTCAGTCCTGCAGCCATTCAGTCCCAAAGAAACACACAGGCCTACATGAATTATAAACTGGTTGGCTTATTAGCTCAGGCTTCTTATTAATTAACACTTACATCTTACATTAATCCATAATTCTTTTTGGTATTTTTATTAATTTTATTGAGCTATACAATTTTCTCTACTCCCCTCCCTTCCCACCTCCCCTTCTACTCTCTCCCATAATCCCCATGCTCCCAATTTACTCAGAAGATTTTATATTTTTCTACTTCCCATGTAGATTAGATCCATGTATGTCTCTCTTAGGGTCCTCATTGTTGTCTAGGTTCTCTGGGATTGTGATTTGTAGGCTTTTTTTTTTTTGCTTTGTGTTTAAAAACTACTTATGAGTAAATACATATGATAATTGTCTTTCTGGGTCTGGGTTACCTCACTCACTATGATGTTTTCTAGTTCTATCCATTTGCCCGCAAATTTCAAGATGTCATTCTTTTCCTGCTGTATAGTACTCCATTGTGTATATGTACAACATATTCCTTATCCATTCTTCAGTTGAGGAGCATTTAGGTTGTTTCTAGTTTCCGGCTATGACAAACAATGTTGCTATAAACATAGTTGAGCACATGTCCTTGTGTTACGATTGAGCATCCTTTGTATATATACCCCAAAGTTTTAACCCATAATTATTTTCTGTGTTAGCCACATGACTTGGTACCTTTTATCAGTGAGGCATTCTCACCTTGCATCCTCTGTATCTGGGTGATGACTGCAGACTGAGCCTTTCCTGTTCCCAGAATTCTCCTATTCTGGTCACTCTGCCTATACTTCCTGACTGACTATTCGCCAAACAGCATTTTATTAAACCAATACAAGTAAAAAAATCTTTACAGGATACAAAACCATTGTCCCTCAGCAATCTCCCTTTTGCCTCTGGGTTTTACTTTATTTCTGTATATCTTTTCATTCCTTTTTTTCCCATGTCTGAATGTGTGCTAGGTGGCTAGCCCCCAAAATCCTCCTCTCCTCTTCCTTCTTCTCACTCCTCCCTCTTCTTCTTTTCTCCTTTTATTTATTCTGTATACCTGGTAGCCTTGCCCATTTCTCTCTCCTGCATAGATACTGTCTGTTCAGCTCTTTATTAGACCGATAAGGCGTTTTAGACAGGCAAATAACACAACTTCGCAGAGTTAAACAAATGCAACATAAAAGAATGCAATATATCTTTACATCATTAAACAAATATTCCACAGCATAAACAAATGTAACACATCTTTTACTAATATTCCACAACATCCCCAAGATGATATAAATATCTATCTGGGGGCCCAGAACATCAGATCATGAATATGGGAAATTGTCAGGCTTTATACATTTACTTTTCATGGTTTAAGGATTTACAGGATATGACAGTAAGACTTTCAGGTGGCCCCTGAGTACTTGAATGCCTGCCCAGTAATTATATAGCTGTCGATTCCTTCTTGAGAATGCTGATCAAGTCTGGAACTTGCTTCTCATCTACAGAATATAGTCAGTGTGATAGGATGTCGCCCTCTTCAGTTCTCTGTAAACCATTCCATCTGAATAGCTCTCTGACCTGAGAGACTCTAAGAAACAAGGTTCTCCTGAGACACCTAGTTAATAACTATGTGTATATGCTCTATGTCCATCTCTGAGAGAGGTAGAGATAAGAATAAATAAAAGCAGAAAACAGAATGAGGGACAGAGACAGAGAAAGGTGCATCATAAGGTATAAGGTGCATCAGGGCAAGTCATTTGTAGAAGAATTCTCTCTTAGCAGTGGAAGTTGGGCTTTTTGTCCCATTAGATTGAGACACCTACATTAAAGAGGGCCTTTGGCTTAGCCAAACTTCACCAATTTTTAATCTCATTCTAGAATGCCTTCTTAGTTGCCACATGAATTTAGCCATTCAAGTCTCCTCTGTTCCCTCTGAAGAAGCAAGCTGCCTCATTCCATAGGTATAGAAAACGAAGGTTGCCAACCATTTGAGTTTCAAGCTCACCCTTTCCTACCTGAGCCTCCATGTAGAAACTTATTCCTAGTCATCAACTTGATTGTGACCTTGCAACATATCTGATTAAATCACATATGGAATCCTGGCCAACAGAGATGGTAACTGTGTGTGTTTCAAACAACTAAATTTGTACAGGCATACAGAGTATAATTTTTTAGAAATGGTTATCTTTAAGGAATCTTCATCTTTGCCCCAGAATGTTACTTAATTTTTAAAATCAAAACTGAACACTATTAGCTTCATACAATCTATGTTAGGCAATCCATCACAGTTTAAACAATCAACCGTGTGTCAGTGGCGCATGCCCTTAACCCAGCACTCAGCAGACAGAGACAGGTGGATCTTTGCGAGTTTGAGGCCATCCTGGTCTACAGAGCAAGTTCCAGAACAGGTTCCAAAGCTACAAAGAAATCCTGTCTCAAAAAAACCACAAACCAAAACAAACAAACAAAAAAAGCCAAGAACACAAACCAAACAAACAAAATCAGCCAATACATGTATTTTTGTTGGTATTTTTTTTTATCATAAAATGTACATTCCTTGTCACAGTTCTCAGTGTAACATTAACAAAGTCCACACAACCATGCTTGATTGACTCACCTTTCTGAACTGGATAATAAAACAAAAGAAGAGGAAAATAAGCGACAGGAAAATACTTTCTCCTCCTTGTGTCTGATGTCTGAGGTAGGGCCATATCAGTCTTGCACTTTGTCTCTCAAAGGCTCAATGACTTCACAAGCAAATAAGTCACTTTCATCTTATTATTCTGGACCAAAGAAATCAATTCTGAAAGTCTATCATAGAAATGTAATACAATACTTTATGTTGTATCTGTGTCAAAAAAGCATGGCTAGACCAGGAGGTATGGGAGTCATGTGATACTGCTCTTCAGCATCATACCAGCATCTGTGGAAGGGACCCTTCTGTGAGCTGTAGCTAAAACACATTCCTTGAAATGTTTTAAAGCATTATGTCATTGCACTCTGTGCCAAGTCTGTCAACTAATAACATCAGCTATGTCTGCTGATAAGAGATATAGACTCTTTTGTTGTTAGAATCACAAAGCTCCAGGCACATAGCTGCACATTAATTTGTTGACATTCATAATCTTATGTAAGTCTGATCTAGGAGTTTATCAAGTCAACCCACACTTTGATCTGTTGCTTGTGAAATAGGTGATGTCTGTGATTAAGACTATTTTCCACTTAAAGTTTGAGAAAATTCAAGTACAGGAGTCACTGAATTTGTATCTGTATATATAATTACACTGATTCATTTATGCACCAAGTAACAAATACAAATGGACTGTGGCCATTGTGTAGGGTAAAAGAGCCAGCCAAAGAAACATACCCTAACCCTGAAACCAGAGCCAAAAGGTTATAAAAAGGCCAGTTTAAGAAATATACCCTGGCCCTGAAACAAGAATTGAGGAAACATATTTTGCCTCCAAAACATATTTTGCATGAAAGCCAACCAATCCCTGAGCAAAAAAATACAGCCAGTCTTTGAGCTTGTCCAAAGGGATTGAAATCTGACCAATTCCCACCCTGAAAATCTTCACCCTGGAAAAACTCTGCCCCTAAGAAACCCTATACAAGTCCTGTACCTGTTTAGGATAACCACTGTCCTGGATTCCTCCCTCTCAAATAAATTTCTTGAATAAGTTTTGATTGATGATCTTTCTCCAGAGTGGAGTATGACAGAGAAGTAAAAACTTTCACCAGAGAAGAACTGTACATTTCATCAGGGAAACTCCATTAGCAGAGCCAAGTGATCTGGGCTGATCTGTAACAGCTCTTAGAGAGAAACAGAACTGCTATATTACCGTGGTAAAACCACCCTCCACCAGAATAGAACTGTGGGTATCTTCTGACTTCCCATGGCCAGGGTGGCTTTCCATTCTGAAATATAGTTACAGCCTTGCTTTGGACAGTCGGGATACCTTTCTCTTCAGAGTTGTACCACTTGCAGGTACAGCCTGGCTTCTGATGGCCAAAATACCTTTCGTTTCAGAGCTGTAGCACCTATAGGCATTGCCTGACTTCCAACAGCCTGGATACTTTTCCCTCCAGAGCTGCAACACTTGTACACTAAAACTCTTTCAAAGACATTAACATTTAACTGCCTCACTTCATCCTACATTGCATACTTTTGTCTTTTAAGATCAAGAATTTGAGGCTGGTGACATGGTTTAGCAGGAGTATGTGTGATATGCCAAAGACCACACATCAAAATTCAGTCTCTGGGACTGAGAGAAGTAGCTGTCCACGGATTGGCATTTAACCACTACACATGTATGGTGGCATAATTCCCAACCCCACAGTAAATAAATAAATCTAACTTAAAAGAAAAAAAAAAGATATGGAAATTACCAAGGATGTGGCTGCCATATTGTTTGAATCAATGTCAGTCATTGGAGATATGTTTGCTTCTCACAAATCTTGACTATTATTGTCTCAGTGGACATTACTGCTGGTAGACTAGTAAAGAAAGCACACTGATAAAATCTAGAGAACAAGGAATAACAGGTTCTTCATATGTGCCAAAATAAAATTTCACCAAAATTGAAAACCTATTCCAGGAAAGAATTGAAATTCCTACAGGACAAAGAAAAATAAAGACACCCCATTTTAATTAAAAACAACCCTTTTGTATCTTATACCCTTTGCCTTTCAAGGAGAAAAGGATACTCTTTAAAAATTGAAAATAATTGCTAACAACTAATTTTCAGAGCTTTCTTGACTCAGTTGCTAAGCATCCTATAAAATGCTGGCTTTCCTGGAGGTCAGGTGGAGGACAGACTCTAGCTGGTTCAGTCTGAGCGTAAATGATTACCTTATTTGTGCTTTAGGCCTCAGCAGACAAAATAGTGTTTGAATTATCTGTAAAAGGTTTGGTTTCTGCATGGAGCCTATAGAAAACTGGGTAGACATGTGAAGCACAATAATAACTCTGACACAGAAATTGGGGTTCAGCATGAAAGTCCAAAAAAAAAAAAAAAAAGCAGCCAGCCACTGGCTTTTACTTCTACCTCAGTTTGAAAATGGCAATCCTGTCTCCAGGAATCTCAGAAAGAGGCTGAGAGTGAGAGCTGTCTCCTCCCTTTTTATAATCCTCTCTAGGGCTGGAATTAAAGGCATGTACCACCCATTTTCTAATGGCCACTAGTGTGGCTACTGGGATTAAATGTGTGTGTTACCACTGCCAAGTCTATAAGGCTTACCAATGGAGCTGTTTTACTCTCTGATCTTCAGACAAATTTTCTTTATTAAAATACAAATGAAATGACACTAGAGTCATGAGTTCAACTGTGTGGAGCTTGCTGAATTTTTGTAAACCCAAGCTCCATTTCACAGGTAAATTCTCACTGACACACAGATACAAGTGCATACACCTCATAAACTCAAAGACCCTGGTTCTTGAGAATGACCATTTCCCAGTGAGAAAGAGCTTATTCTACAGAAAATATTGTGACTTTCTCAAATTTACTGAGTTCTTAAAGAGACCAAATGCCTAAACTTGGGCTTTATCTGATAGTTTGACTTGCAATACCTATCATGAGCTGCCTCTTGTCTGGTCTTCTAGTCACAAACTTTGTCTTTAACACAGTAGCCTCTCAAGGAGAAAATGATAAATGAAATCAAGTTAAGGCAGCAAATGGTTGCACTTTCTGGACTCCTATATCTATTACTATCCTCTGTTCCCCAGTCCACATTTATAAGAAAAGCAGAGTAAACTCACAATGAAAGGAGAAAACATTGAGTCTAGTTTAAATAGATTCCAAAGCTAAAGAAGAAACAGCCTCTCTCTGGAATCATTGCTATATCTGAGAGAAAGGTGAAGAGAAAGCGTACACAAGGGAATCTCCAGAGATGTATCTGGCTACATACTTCTGGAATCAAAAGATAGCCAGAACTATGTGTGTAGTGACTAATGGATGGTGAATCATATTTTGACTAGATGATTGTGAGTTAGTAAGGGAATAAGGACTATGCTATCTAAGCCAGAGATGGATGAGAATGTTTAAGAATATTTCCAATGGAAAACAAATTTTCACTTGAATAAATACTTGCCACAGTGCACTGACTACATGAAGATCTTTTCAGTGAAGTCTTACACAAGGTGACCTTAACTGTGGATGTAAATCAGTCCCTTTCCAAGTGAGTCAGTTCAGAAGTCATGAGAAAAGTTCGAACAACTCCAGTCAGAAGTTGTGCTTGGCATGGCATTATGCCCCCTCTGAAATGTAGACCCAGCTCCTGCTGGCTTTTATTTGCAAATAATCAATAGCGAGGACATAAGTCCATGTTCAAAATTGTCACCTTAAGAAAATGGTATGAGTCATCTAACTGGTAGGAGTTTGATTACACTGGGATCTGGTCCATGATGGATGGGATCCAGCATTATTTCTTCCATCCTTGATGGAGACTGCCTTTCTGACTCACTCTGCTACTTTCATCACCTCCATCTGGTGTCTTAGTCAGTGCCTTAATCATCAACACAACGACTAAGTGAACTCAACCATAATTATGGTTGACTTTCACTTACAGCATGAAATACTGAGAATGTAAATGGATGTCTAGGAGACTTATGTCCTCATACCCCAAAATCATGGTCTGGAATGCGGCTGTAGTGACATTGCAGTACTACTCAGTTCTAGTGTACCTACTGTCTCCCTAATCAACAAGATTCCACTGCTAGAGAGATGTCAAGTGCATCCTCCTGCAATCAGTTTGGCAAAGTTCAAATCCTCTTACAAGCTGAAGTACAAAGATGTTAAAATTAAAAAGGACTAAAATTGAAATTTAAATATTAGTCTCACAGAGGTTTAATTTGGAAGTTCAGAAAATCCCACTTAAAAACCAACAGTCATCCCTTAAATGTTTTGTTTTTGTTTTACATTTTGGGCAGAGTAATTCTTTTGGCCTTTGAGATGGTGGGATATCTTCTGTAGTATGAGCTCTTTCTCACTGGGAAAGGGTCATTCTCAAGCAGAGCTTTAGAGTCTGTATTCACTCCGTGCCATTTGTCTAGTGAGCATTGTTTATAAAAGGCCCAAAGACTGACAAGAGACAAATGATTACCCTGATATTCTTACACCAAAATAACTTTCTATCTCCTCAGTTATTTTCCCAGACAATACTGTGACTTTTCTATCAACTATTCAATGTTCCCCACTGTAACAGGCGCCCCAAAATGTCAAAGTGAAAGAGGAACCACATTGACTCAGTCACAGTGGTCAATGCCAGTGGTTAAGAGTCCTTCTTATTGTTCTTTTACCCAGAGCTTAAATTTATTCGAGATAGAGACTGTGTATTGGACTCCCTACCCAAACCTGCTCAGCAGCATGAAGCAGGTACACTGCCAGAATACTGAAGAAAAAGGAACTAACAGAACTCGTTATTTAAAGCACTAGCTACTATTCTTCCTAATGATAATATGGTATACTTCCTTCTAGCTTCAATGACAATAAGCCAAAGGCCAAAGAAAGTTCATTGTTCTTACCAAATATATCCATTCATTCTTTTTTCTTTCTATTAAGAGTGGTCCCAAATTGCCACACAAAAAAGTTGGATTAATTCCTGGCATGGCTCCAGATTTATCTCATTCTTTCAAAATTTCATCCACAGTAATTGGTAGCTAAATATTACTCACCAGTTTTCCCAAATAGCATTAAATGTGAGCTAAAATTCCCACAAGAACTGCAATCTTATGAGAAATCCAAGCATCTGGCATCAAGATGTGTGATAAATATAAAAAAATATTCTATGCTTATTTTATAACCACATACAATGGAGATTTCAAAATACTTTTGAATGCTTGGGTCTCTGTTTTAAAACCCTCACCACCTGAGATCCAGCTCCTCTTTTAAGAAAAGCTCAACACTAACTGTGTGTCAGAATTTGTCACAGAATTTGTTCAGGGATAATACAAATGAAAGAGAGAGTGGAGACATCAAACTGGGAGAGAAGAGAGCACAGGGCCCAACTCTTGGTCACATTACCTGATGAGACCACCTGCTGCTTTATATGACAACATGAAACCCAGAGATAACTACACTTAAATGTCCAGAATTCTCAAAAGATGATTCTGACTTGTACCCTATTCTAAGATCTTGGAAACTGCGGGAAATGAAAGAAGACTAGATAAAGATGACAAGTCATAAAAATAGATCTTGATTAGACCAGCCTCTGCTCAGTGAAGCAGACCACTGTGAAGTAACTGGCACAAAAAGGCATTTCTGCACTTATAGTACCGGCTCTCTTTTTCTCGGGAAAACAAAGTTCTCTTTCTTTTCCTCTTTTTTGTTTTTTTTTTTAAAAATCAGAAACTAAGTAAATTGCATGTATTAAAAATACTAAGAATATCCAAAAGAGTATATGGGTGCCTTTTATTTGTTTAATGTGACAAGATTGGTTTAAAAAAACGGCAAACCATGCCTTTCTTTCAAGTCCTTACAAATAATTCATGGTACAGTTCACAGTTTAGACTTGAATGCAGCTTTGGAAATCTTTGTGCTGCAGAGACTTGACAGCTGAAATGCTGGTAGAGCTCATCCGTTTTCGCAGACACTCAGCAGGGGAGAGAAATTACCATCATTTTCTTTCTCTGACAAACAAGAATTTTCAGTAGTTCATTCCACCTATGAATGCTAAGCTAGGAAGCTAAGCTAACAACACCCCGCTGTGGTAGGTCAGTTGTAATTGACCCCCATAATCTCATAGGGATTGTCACTGTTAGAAGGTGTGGCTTTGCTGTACTGGGTATGGCCTTGCTGGAGGAAGTGTCACTGTGGGGAGTGGGCTTTGTGGTTTCCTATGCTCAGGATACTGTCCAGTGTTTCAGTCAACTTCTTGTGCCTACAAGATGTAGGATTCTTAGCTCCAGCACCATGTCTGCCTGTATGCCCTAACACTCCTCACTGTGATGATAATGGGCTGAACCTCTGAAACTGTAAGCAAGTCACCCCATTATCCTTTATAAGAGTGTTTTCCTTTATAAGAGTGGTAGTGGTCATGGTTCTTTTTGACAGCAATAGAAACCCCAATGAGACACCCACTTTATACTTCCAGGCTAAGTAAATACTTATTCTCTCACTCAAGGAGAACCTGAGACAGCAAACTTAGGAGAAAGGAAACATCCCATTTACTTTATGTAGCTCTTATTTTAAACATTAACCTTATTTTTTAAATTTTTATTTATGTGTAAATGGGTCTTTCTATGTGAGTATCTCCCACACGTACGCCAGTGCCTGTGGAGGCCAGAAGAGGATGTCAGATCTTCTGAAACTGGAGGTCCAGGTGGCTGTGAGATGACCCATGTGGGAGATGACAATCAAACTTAGGTTCTCTAGAAGAGCAGCAAGCTCGCTTAACAGTTGAGCCATCTCCCCAGGCCCTTAACATTAACTTTAAAACTCAAATTCTTTATTATATACTTATTTTTTCTATTAAAAATCTGACTTAAAGGAAGAAAAGTGGCATACAATAAAACAACACAAAAATAGAATCAATAGAGGCAAATTTATCATACCTTAAGTCAGTGCCTGTATAAACTTGACTGCAGCTAGAATCCAAAGAGAAGACAGAATTATGAAACCTTAAAATTCACTTCACTTGAAAAAAATAAGCGTTTTGTTTCTTCAGTCTATACAAAGGCTTCAAGTATATCAACTGTTCATCTGTGTTTTCCCCTTGAACATAGCTTTGATCTTCAGAGTAATGGAAAACAGCCCAGTGTTCATAAAGGAAAGGTGTAAACACATGCAGCTTCCTGGTGGATATGTTCTGACAGAAAGCCCAACACTGCATGTAGAACACAGTCCAATGAGCATGTATGTAGTAACAGACTTATGCAGCAATGATAGTGTATCGTTACCCCATAACTGCACTTACATTACTTAGAGGTATGATTAAGCATCTAGAAATGTCCTTGCTTTCTATGGGAATTCTTATGGACTCTATGCCTGACAGAACAGAAGAATAATTTCATCTATGGCTGGAATTATAATTGGATTTTACTGTCGAGTTAGAGACAGGCAGCATAAATACCTTTGTTTTGGAAAACAATAGTTTGAAACGCTAGTATCAGTGAAGCTCAGGCCTGTCTGCCGAACCAGCTTCTGGAAATAAATAGTTCTTTCTGTTCTTGCTTATGCTTGGAGTAACTCACAGCTCCTTACTGCAGAGTAGGACAACCATGGTTTTATTCTAAAGAAAATTCATAGCATCTGTTGCCTGAGATGCACTTAGGACAGTTGAAATCTGTCATGCCATAGAATAAGAAACAAGTACGGAGAATATATCAGCTCTGCTAATTCACTGTAAAAGGAAGGATTTAGCTGGCCCAACAAATCTGCTAAAAGACTGCGTTGATACTCACTCGTTAAATGAGTATAATTCAATACACACAAAAAAGGCCTTTCCAAGACAAATATTCAATGCTAGCGTTAATTAATGTTTTGGAAAAAAAGTAACAAATCCAGTGTTTCTTCTGGTTGTTCCTGTTTTGTCATAATGAAAACAAGCAGACAAAACAAAGAAAAGTATTTTCTTTGGCCCTATTTTAAGAAAACAAAATGCCCAAATAATCTAAAATTGTTTTTAAGCAATCAAGCTATATATGGGAAATGAAAAGAGTGAGTAAAACACATCCTTGAAGTTGCCTATGGACTTTTACAAAATCTGAACATATGTCAACCATACATTCTACACACAGGTAGTATTTGATTTTTTTTCTATATTTTTCTACCATAGCCACAGTACCTGAAATATATTACAAACTAATTCCTGATGAAATGTTAGAAGCTTTAGAAGGTAGTGGACACACTCGCACACCAACTTCTAGGATCTCTGAGGAATAAATGTAGGATCAATTATCCTGAGATAACTGATTATTATCTCGTGGGAATTATCCTGAGAAGTGGGACGGGGCTACTTTTAGTAGAAAGGTGAAGTAAGAGACTGAGCAGAGCTGAACAGAAGAATAGAGAGAGGATCTCTTCCAGGCATTAATCCAATGCTGAAACACCCTCCTGTATGTGATAAGTTTTCCATGCGGAGACAGTCAGAACCATGGCTTAGAACAAAGAAAGAAAGCCTCAGAACGTCTGCATTACACTTTCAGTGAAAATATTTTAAGAGACAGAGGAAGAGAAATGACAGGGGCAGAAACTGAAAGAAAATAATGAGTGATATTACTATCCATACTCACCAATAGAAAAGTCATCCAGACAAAACCACCATCACCACCACAAAACAAAACAAAACAAAAATACCTACACAAAAACATCTGAATTAAATGCTATTATAGATCTTGTTAATTTGGATATTTTCTCTCTGCCTTTTGGTTTGTTTGGATAAAGGTTTGTCTATTGTGTTGATTTTTTTTTCAAAGAAACAACTTTTTGTCTCGTTGATTCTTTGTTTTATTTTCTTTGTTTCTATTTTGTTGATTACAGCTCTCAGTTTGATTATTTCCTGCCCTCTAGTTCTTTTGAGTGAGTTTGCTTCTTTTTGTTCTAAAGTTTTCAGATGGTCTGTTAATTCACTAGTGCGGGATTTTTCCAGCTTCTTTATACTATGAACTTACCCCTTAACACTGCTTTCATTGTGTCCCATAAATTTGAGTATGTTGAGTAGTCATTTTCATTGAATTTTAGGAAGTCTTTAATTTCTCCCTTTATTTCTTGACCCATTGAAGATTCAGGTGAGCATTGCTTAATTTCATGTGTTTGGGGGCGTTCTGGAATTAGTATTGCTGTTGAATTCTAGTTTTCAACCACCACGGGTAATCTGATAAAAAAATACATGGGGTAATTTCATTTCTTTGTATCTGTTGAAGTTTGTTTTGATACCAAATATGTAGCCAACTTCCATGAGTTGGAGTTCCTTCTAGTACTTTGTATAGGGCTGGGTTTGTGGGTAGGTATTATTTAAATCTGCTTTTGTCATGGAATCTTATTTTGTCCTTCTATGGTGATTAAAAGTTTTGCTGAGTTCTCCTTCTTATTTAGCTTCTCTAAGAACCCGAATTATAGGCTCAATGTCCTTTATTTATGGCTAGAAACCAAATATGAGTGAGTACATCCTATGTTCCTCTTTTTGGGTCTGGCTTACCTCACTCAGGATAGTGTTTTCTATTTCCATCCATTTGCCTGCAAACTTCAAGAAGTCCTTGTTTTTTACTGCTGAGTAGTACTCTAATATGTATATATTCCATACTTTCTTCATCCATTCTTCAATTGAAGGGCATCTAGGTTGTTTCCAGGTTCTGGCTATTACAAACAATGCTGCTATGAACATAGTAGAGCA